>NW_011888041.1:2320-54528 GCF_000806365.1 Fopius arisanus | reverse complement strand
GAAAACAACAGAAAAGGCGGGTGCAGCTAAACAGAACATACATATTTAGCGGGGGGATGCACTTCCGCAACAGAGGGGGGGGGTCGGTCCGGGGTTGCTTTTAGGGGAGACGTCTGCAGTCAGGACAGGACGCCACATCTACTCCCCAGCGGCCACAGAAGTAGCAACGACGAGCCATGACTGGGCATTCCTTGGCCCGGTGGTCGCCGTCGCACCGCCTGCATCCACTGAAGAGCAGTGGGGACTGTGGGGGGATGGGGGAGGTTTGTGGGTAGCCGGGGGGTCGCCTGACCGTTTTGGGGTTGAAGTTCTTGGAGGAATGGTAGAGGCTGGGTCGAGCGATGCGGAGGGACATCAGGGCAGGGGCAGGTGAGGATCGGTGTGGGGAATGGGGTAGGACGAGGATCGGTCTTGGGGGGAGAGGGCTGCGGCATTGGGTAGGCGAGGTCTGGATGGGAGTACGTGTGGAGCTCTGGGTGGTCATGGGTCTTGGGGGTGTGGTCCTTGAGCGTCGGGTGGGGGCTGTTGGTCTAACCTGTAGGGGAAGTAGGGCGAGGGTTCCGATGAGGTCTTTAAGGGAGGGGCTGGGAGTCTGGGGGGCCGTCTAGAAGTCGTCGTCGGAGTCGAGTGGCGATGGGGAGTTGGTCGAGGGGGTTGTCGAGGGGGAAGGGGGGCGTCGCATGGGTCGACCTCGTCGTCGTCTAGGGATGGTGTCGTCAGGGGCTTGTGGGGGGGTTTCTCCTGGGGCGGTTCCTGTGGCTGGTCCTGCGGTGTTCCTCTTTGCGGTTTCGGTGGTTCCGCCTGTGCTCTCCACCTCTCCTGCTTGGTCTCGTACCGGGCCTGGGCCAGCATCTCCTCTTGTGCTCTCCAGGCCGCTGAGGGGTATGCTGGTGGGGGAGCTTCCTCGCCTAGGGGGAGTGAGTATTTCCCCCTTCCATAGGGGACTCTTCCACTGGTCGGCGTCTGAAAGGGGTCGAAGGTGGTAGGGTCTCAGGTCGGTAATGTGTATCTTGGGTATCCTATTGCCTCGGGGGTCTTCGAGGTCATATAGGCTAGGGGAAATTATGTTAACAATTTGATAGGGGCCGTCGTATTTTGGGGCTAATTTTGCGGCGAAATGCTGGGCCGCTTGTGATAGGGGTCGGTGCCTTCTCAATACTAATTTACCCACCCGAAAAATCTCATCGTGTCGGCCATCGTCATAATGTTCCGCTTGTTTCGCGAAAGCTTCGCCCATGTATTTTCTAGCGAGATCGTAGAAGTAATTCATTTTTTCGATTCTAATTTTCCACGGGCCAGTGGGAGCGGGGTCAGGGGGGTTGGGGGCGCCATTTGGTGGTTTGATGAGGTGACTGGGGGGTGGGGGGATGCGACCCATATTGAGAAACGCGGGTGAGATCCCGAGGGAAGAATGGATCGATTATTCAAGGCAAACGCTAACTCCGGGAGATGCTGGTCCCAATCGCGATGATTGTCGCCAGCGTAAATACCTATCATGGGTTTGAGTGAGCGATTAATTCTCTCCACGGGGTTGGATTGGAGGTGATAGGGAGTGGTGGTGATGTGGGTAATACCTAATTGGGCTAGGGGTTTCGCGAGTTCTTTTCCTACGAATTCGGTTCCGTTATCGTTGAGGAAAAACTGCGGTGTTCCCCAGCGTAAAATCACTGTCTCGTACAATACTTTCCAGATGTTCTTGGCGTTGGCCTTTCGAAGGGGTTTAATTTCGACGTACCGGGTGAACACATATTCTAACACGAGGAGGTATTTATTGCTGCTAGGGGGGAATGGGCCCATAATGTCGCCCGCGACGGTGGACCAGGGTTCGGAGGTCGTTCGCTCGCGCATTAACCCTTTGGGACTGGTTTGAATTGACTTATACCGCTGGCATTGTCGACAAGACCTGACAAATTTGGCCACATCACGGTAGATTCCGGGCCAATAAAAATATAGGGCGACGCAGTGATACGTCTTATCGATTCCACCATGGGCTGCGTAAGGGCTGTCGTGGGCGTCCCGTATCGTCTCGTGTCTCAGTCCCGGGGGTAGAACGGTTTTCCAACGGTTTAGGTCAGGGACGGTGGGGTCGATCTGGGGGCAAGGGCGAAGAAAATATAACACGTCGTCCTCTACAGTCCAGTCGGGATACTTGTGGGGGTTGTTTTGTACGTCAAGTTTCTTTTTCTGGTACCATCTATCAGGGGAGGAATTAATTAACGCGAGGGCTGTGAGGGCATTGGGGCAAACACGGGAAAGGGCGTCGGGGACGGTGTGGAGGGAACCTTTTCGGTGAACGATAATCATGTCGTGGTTCTGTAATTCTAATGCCCATCGGGCCACTCGACCGGTGGGATTTTTAAAATTTAATACCCATTTTAAACTTGAGTGGTCTGTTATCACGGTAAATTTCCCCCCTTCGATGTAGGGTCGAAACTTACACTTGGCCCACAATACTGCTAGGCATTCCCGTTCCGTCGCAGTGTAGTTACGTTCGGCCGGGGTGAGGACCCTACTAGCAAAATAAATGGGTCTGTCTAGTCCAGTCGACGAGTTTGGGTGGGCAGGGTCGGATCCAAACTCCGATTCCTGTGTCAACACCGCTCCTATCGCCATGTCACTTGCGTCCGTCTGAAGGGTGAAGGGTTTGGAAAAATCGGGGCGAGCTAGGACGGGAGTATTCGTGAGGGAGATTTTTAATTTATTATGCGGTCTGGTGTTCGTCCGTCCAGGTCCACGTTACATTTTTTCGTATCAATCCGAGCAAAGGGATTGTGTCGTCGGAGAGGGAAGGCAAAAATCGAGAATACCACCCAACCATACCGAGAAATCTCTGCAACTCCTTTACATTCCGAGGGGGTGGGTAATCGGTAATGGGGGCGACTTTATTTGGGTCTGCTTCTAACCCATCGGGGGTCAACAAATATCCAAGAAATTCTAATCGATCGCATAAGAAGTCACATTTATCTACGTTAATTGTCAGGTTATTTTCTTGTAATTTTTTGATTAACTGGGCCACAAACCATTCATGTTCTTCGAGGGTGCGGGTAAAAATCAAAAAATCATCAGCGTATTTCCGTACGTTGCTCGACCATTGGGTGGGAATAATCATGTCCGTCAGTAATTGAAACATTGCGGGGCCGTTTTTTAGTCCGAAGGGCATCCGTCTATATTGAAAGAGTCCGGGGGGAAGTCCAGGGATGGCGAAGGCAGTTTTCTCTTTACTGTCGTCATCAAGGGGAATATGGTGGAACGCCTGACTTACGTCAATTTTGGAGACGTACACCGCGCCGTGGGCACAATCAAGTAAATCTTCTAGACTCTGCATGGGGAGGGAGAGGTGCTTGGTCACGGCGGTAAGGGGGCGGTAGTCTATACATAATCGGTAGCTAATGTCGGGTTTTTTAACTAACACCGGCCAGCTACACCAATCGCTCTGGGATGGTTCGATTATATCTTGTTTCAATAATTGGGAGGCTATTTCTTGTGCGGCTTTTAAAATATGGGGGGCATATCTACGCGTCGCGCCACGGATAGGGGGATGATCTTGGGTGTCTATGTGCATCGTGAGTAAGGGGCAAACGGAGGCAATTTCGGGGGCGGGATTTATCCAACTCTTGAACTCGGCGCGGAGGGTTTTTAATTGGTTTTCGGGGACTACTGCGAATTGTGCTAGATCACAGGGGGGAGGATTGGCTAGATTAAGGGGTTGCCGTGGGGGGCCTTCACCGTCTGAAGTATACCACACACTAATGGGTTGCGCCGAGAGCTCGAGGGGGTGACTATCGGGGGTGTGCGTGTCGCTGCATTCAAGGGTAAATTCTAACGCGTACTTGTTTTTTCTGGCGTACTTGTCAAGGTCCACGCCAGCATTGGTACTAATAAATGATCGATTCGCGCCCGAGTCGATCAGGGTGCGGAGTGAACGTTTTCCTAATTTTATTTCAACGAATTTACGGTTCTCTAGGGGTTGGTCAAAGGTGAGGGTAAGGAAATCTTCGTAATCGATATAATCGGGGTTAGTTGGGTCATTGAGGGTAATAGTGAACAGCTTGGGGTTGTCGTCGGGGATAGTGTCGGTCCCGGGGGAAGAAGGGACAGGAGTTTCAGGGATAGTTGGGGGTTGTTCGGTAGGATTGGGGTCTGTTGAGAGGGTTTCTTGGATGGGTTGATTATCCTGGAGGGCACTGGGTGTGGGGGTTGGGGTCATAATTCGGTGTGGAGTCGGTAGTGATACAGGGGGACGTGGGCTCACGGCGGAGGCAGGCTCAGGAGTGGATGGTACGGTTATCGGTGATGGCTCGGGGGGTGTAAGGGGGATGGGTTCAGGACAGGGTGAGTTTCGGGGTTCGGGAGTGGGTCGTACGGGAGTTCTCTTGGGGATGGGTTGGGTACGATAATGAGGACGTAAGATTAATCGGTCATCCCGCGGGGGTGGTGTGGGTTTAACACCCCCGCTCCTTAGTTTCCCGGGTTTTGGTACGGTCCATAGGATGGTCGGGGGTAGGACTGGGTAGGGCGAGCATTGGGATAATATCGGGGGGGTTGGTTTGGTTGCTGTGGGTTGAGGGGTGGTTGTGGGAAAAGTGCTTGTTGGGCGAGTGGGTTAAGGGGGCATTCTCGGGAAAAGTGGCCCGGTTGGTGACAACGGAAACAACTGAGGTATTCGGGGTATGGGGGTGGTTTTGAATTTAAGGGTGGTGGGTTCGTGGGAATACTCATAAGAGGTGGGATCTGGCGTGGAGAGGGTGAAGTGGGATGGGGAGAGGTTGGTCCGGTTATGTCGGCGTAGGTCGGTTGTCTTGGGGGTGAATTTGGTCTGGCGTTACTGTTCGTCTGTCTGGATAATGCGTTACGTCGGGGTTGATACCTGTCATCTGGGGGAGGGAGATAGGGTTCCTGGAATATTGTTCTGGGGGGACGGTATCTGCCCGAAGGGGTTGTGCGCCGAGGGCATGATTTTGTGGGGTGTCAGTATCGGGGGAATGACGATTTCTGGGGTTGTTGTGAGGGGGGGCTGGTGAAGGGGTATGGATTGCTGAGGGATGTCTATACCGAGACGTATCTGAAAGGGTTCTCTGAATTAGCCTCGCGACCTCAATGAATTGTTCCATAGTCGTGCATCGATCGCGACCCATCTCTTTGAAGTAAACCGGATTAAGTTGTGATTTTAAAATTCCCAATTGTCTTTGTAAGGGGTGAGGGGGATTGAGACTCGAGAACAGTCTACGGAGACTGGTCATATAATCGCCTACATCTTCGTCTACGCCCTGAAACCGTTGGTGAATATCCTGCCAAATACTCTCCTCTTGATCGAGAGGACAGTACATCAATTGAAATGCCCTTAAAAAATCGTCATAACTATATACCTCTATATAACTATATAACTCCTGATGGTTGGCAGTTCTGTCAAATACCAGGAGTGGGCGTTGTTTTTGAAAGCTGAGGGGAGAGCCCGCAGTGTCTCCGTCTCAGTTAGCCCGTTCGATTTGCAACATAATGTAATGCTGTCGAGGAACTTATACGGATCCTCTTCGCGAGTTCCAGAGAAGCTAATTCCGTCTCTTTTAAAGATATTACTAACCCTCAGATCACGAGTTTGCAGATCATATTGCGTCTCCTCACGGAAGGGGGCCCTATACGTATCCTGGAGGCGAATTTGGGGGAACCCAATAGGAAGGGAGGGGTCCGTAGTTATATGGGTTGAGGGTTGAGGGTGTGGGATTAATGGGTCCTGGGTTTGAGAATATACTGGGTATGAATTCCTGGGGGTAAGCACGGGTCTTGAGGGAAGGGTCTGTGTGGGGTAACATCGGGAACTAGTGGGGAGGATTTGAGGGTGGTCGACTTGGTATGTTGAATGGGCGTTCGGGGATGACGATTGGTTGTCGCCTAGGATGAAGGTTTGTTGGGGTGGGAATGGGAAGGGTGCACGCGGTTCGGGGGTAAGGAGGTCGATCGTGGGACGGGGTTGGGGGGCAACAGGTCTCTGGTAATTAAGGGTGGGTCGGTCAGATGGTAGGGCGATATTAGCGCGAGTGGGTGCGGGGGTGGGAATGAGGGGTTGTCGGAAGGTGACTCGGAGGGCAGGGGATGGTTGGTTAAGGGACTGGGTAAGAGAGGGTTCAACTGTCGATTGCTCAAAGCTGATGGGGTCCTGATATGTCCCGATAGTTTGTCCCGTCCGGAGGGTGCCAGAAGGGCGAAGAGTAAACGATCCATCGGCTTCGGGCATGACGCGAAAACCGGCGGTAGTAATAGGCATCCTCATCGAATCCATTTCGTCATCCCAGGGGGCTGTGTGTTCCCCAAACTTTTTCCGAACCTCAAACCGTACGAATCTATCCTTAATAACGTATAAAACCCCTCGACTTTCAATACCCAAAGTATCTAACAAAATCAATTGACTACGTGGGGTGAGGGACTCAAACTGAATTTCTAATTCCCGGTGATATTGGGCTATTTGGGTAGGAAGGGGGTCGTGAGGGATAGTAGGGGGAAGGGGGTGAATTGGGCCAGACGCCGTGGCTGAGGGGGTAGTGGCAGTGGTGGTGGTGACGGTGGTGGTAGTGGTAGTAGTGATTTGGGCAGTGGAGATTCTGGGGTCAGATGTGGGAGGGTCAAGGATAATTAGATTGGGCTCCATTTTTAATTAATGAAGTGAAATCCGCGAGAAAAGAAAAGGAAAAAAAGAACGCAGGCAGTGCGCACTCGGCAGCATAAAAAAAAAAAGAGAAAACGCAATTTGTGCGCCTCAGGCAGCACGGATACTCGGAATAATACGAGAGCAGCGGGAACAAAAAAAAAGAGACGGGAAAAATCCTTTTAGAAAATACGAATTAGCGGTGAGAAGGCACCTTTGCAACAAAAGAATTATATATATAAAAAAACTGATCGACAATAAAAGATAATATTGGCGGATGAGGGCAGGGAGTGGTCCAATTTTTTCAGTTTGCAATTTGGTTGTCAGTCCGTAAGGGTTACACAGAACAACAAAAAAAAAGTTTAAATGGAATGAAAAATTCACTTTTAATTCGCAATTTAACGGAACTGAAGCATTTCATTTTAATCTCAATTCAGAAATTTAAAAGGGGACGACGGTTCGAATGAAATATTCCGTGCCAATAACGGGAAATGAATTCAATTATTATTCCCCTCTGGAATGTGGTCGGTGAGCCTCGGAAAATAGTATACCCGAAAAAGAAAGGAAAGATAAATAAATCGCGTGTGCCGTATACAGCGGCTGCCCCCACGTTGGGCGCCAATTGTGACCTTGGCCGGGGAATTAAATATATTAATTCCCGGTGAAGACACGATGTTGAGGGGATAAATGGGCAATGTACGAATTAAATACTTTTATTTACGAATTTACTGGGGGAGGGACCTGAAATGGTAATGGGGGGGGGGAGGTGAATAATTACTCGGGTGGGATAAGCTAGAGAAATATCGTATATTCTAATCAATGGTTGGACGTTTAAATGTAACAATTCTCACAATATAATTTCGCACTTTCAGGCCTTTTCTTAAAAATTAATCAAGGGCGGGGGGTAAGGCCAGCCAGCTTGCAGCACATCGATAAATGATGATAAGAATAATCCACAAAGCGAAAAGAAAGAGAAAAAGGGGAGAAGCTACAGAATTGAAAAAGATGGGGAGAAGTTAGGGGGACGATTGAAAAATCACCGAAAATTAGGGGGGTTATTGTTGACCACAAAATATGAACAATTGTTAACTTGAGAGGCTCACCGTTGGGAGGGGGGGATGTGATTACTGGGGTTTAATTGATCATTGTTGGAACGGGAAAGACAAGAGAGGGTACTCACGGTGATGGCGTCAATCCTAGTGCTTTTTCCACAACTTCTCAACATCCACGGAAACTCCTCACTCCTGGGTCTTTCCCACAAATTCTCCTCCACACTCTTCCCTTCCACAGCACCTTCACTGTCTCCTCAAATAAGTATCCTTAAAAATATCTCCTCAAACAATATCTTCCCACAATATCCTCTAACAATATCCTCTAACAATATTCTCTCAGCAAACACGGTTACACACGGGGCAGCTGTAAAACGAGTGATGGCTTCCCCATCCTCGTTATTCTTCTTCCCCGATTATCGGTGATAATCGGGGTCAATCGGGGACACTCGTCATCGGGTGTCCTCGTCCTAATTATTTGTTGTGTCTGGTTATTAGGTGTTTCTTTTCTCTCTTCCGGGTCACGTGGGCTGTGACGTAGGAGTGGTGGTTTTCGTTCCTTCCATGTCACGTGGGCCGTGACGTAGGAGTGGTGGTTTTCGTTCCTTTCGCGGCGATGGTCGACGATGTTTCCGCGTGAGTGTAGGGCTGGGGTAACGCGGGGCAAGGGAAAGGAATCTCTCGGGAGTGGGGGCCAACGGTGGCAGGTTTGTCTCTTTATCTTAACCTAATTCTTAACATACTTAAATCTAAAACAGTCATTATTAGGGGGCCGGGGAGGGGCTAAAAAAAGTGCCTCGTCACAATATATACATATATATTTAAAAGGAAAAAAATTGAATGAAATTAAATAAATTATATAATATATTTATATACAAGAATTAGAAAGAAAAGTAATAATTAATTAATAACCGAGATAGAGAAAAGAAATGGAACAAACAATACTCACCACGAGCAAAGTAAAATAATTATCTATCCCACAAATTGTCACTCAAACTGAAACCACAAAACTGTCACCTTTTTTTTAAAAAAAAAAAGCAATAATTAACACTTCAAACGCAGGAGATTAGTAAACGCCCGCACACACGACAGGTAGAATTAATTTGAAATTGCTGAATTCGCAATTTCAATCTGTGACGAAATTCCAGGCGAATCCGTCACCTGTATTCCTGTAGGGTAACTACCTCGATTAAGGGCGAGAGAGAACCGCGTAAATTAAATAAATACCTGACCACAACGGGTCCCGAGACCCTCGTCTATCTTCTACCTGCTACCTAAAAAGGTCTCGGAGAAAGCTCCCTGAAAAATCTCCCAGGACCCGCTACCTGCTACCTAATAACCTCCGGGAGAAAGCTACCTCAAGAATCTCCCACAGAAAAGCTACCTGCTATCTAGATAAAACACGGGAAAAGCTACCTGAATAACCTCCGAGAAACTAGCTAACTGCTACCTAATCTCCCCTCAGACACAGCTACCTGGTACCTTCACTCGTTTTCCCCAGACTCGCTGCGCTAAAATTTGTTTAAACCGATTAGATAGCTAAAGATAGCTAACATAATCCGTAGAATAATAATTAGGAGCAATCGATAAAATCCCTAAGGTTTGGATAAATGATGAGAAAATACAGTTAAAGTTATCGATTAGGCAATAGTTTAAATTCCCCTGAAATCTCCCTATAATAATTGAGATTTGTCCGCGAGACATCGGGTTAAGGTTGAGGGACTACTCAGGAAATCTGGCCGACATACTGTGCTCCCGGTGGTCCCTGAAAATCTTTTCGGTTAATTGGATAGGAGAATCCATAGGTTAGATTGAGACGCCTTCGCCCCACGGGCTGTGAGAGGGTTGGGGTAATCTTCAGTTAGTACGGGTGGAAGGCCATGTGAGCGAACGTAGTTCTCTCGCTTGCATGGATTGCCAAGAGCTTTACGGTTTAGAAAATTTCGGTTTAGTTACGGTTACAGAAAATTTAGGTTTAGTTATAGTTACAGATAAATTAGGATTAGTTAGTTTCGTTAGAAGATCCCCAATCCCTCTCCGGAGAGGGTCCCTACCTGATTAGCTACCTGATAATAGGCATAGACGGGGCAAAAATCCGCTCCCCCAACATCTCGCGTAAAACCCCTCGAAAAACTTTATTTCGGCTAAAAGCCGGTTAGCATAGTTAATAGAACCCCAGAGTAATAGACAATAACAATAATATTACTACATAGTAGTAAAAGTACAAAACCCCAATTTTTAATTTGAGTTTGTTACGCGCCGCGAGCTGGGAAAAATTAGAATTTATTAGCAGTTCCGTACGTAACCACGCGCGCCGCTACCGGATGGGTACACTCGACGAAGATCCCCCCCCCGCGCGCAACAGGTTCGAACGGAACCACACGACCGGCCGGCGGTAGTTCACCCCGTGCCGTTATCGCAACTACGTGTGTCGAACTATTGAGTGCCCCATAAAGACGCCACAACTCGCCGACCAGCTATCTCTTTGACAAAAACCCATTCCTGAGGATTCCACTGGCATCATGGTAAGTACCAGTGGATTAATAAAGGCAAATTGAGTGCGGGAAGTGTAATTTTCGGACAATTACGTGTCGCGAAAGGGCAGAATTGCAAATGGCGTCGCTACCTCGCGATATGACGCCATTCGGGGAAACTCACGGTTGAGAAGGCCAAAAGGCCTCTCTCAACGGCTACATATGCTCCCTAAGGCTACTTGATGCTCCCTAGTGTTACCCAATAGCTATCTCAATATCCCAATCGTTTTAAACAAATTTTTTCTAATTTAATTTCGCCACGAAAAGGCGAAATATACGGCATGAGGCATTCCACGTGGCTCGGAATGCCCCTCTCCCATGCTACCTATGGCTGCCTATTTTCTACGCTCTTTAACACTAAATTTTCGATACCTGCTACCTACTTTATTGGGTTTTCCGGGCTCACCCGAAGGGCTCAGGAAAAGACCCCGCTACCCAATAATTTTAGCTACCTTTACCGGGTTTATTTTTGCTGCCTGGACTTAAACTTTATCCCTACCTTTTATTAAAAACTTTCGGCTACCTTCGCGAGGCTGGCTCAATTTCTCTGGGTGAGGCAACAATGCTCCCCGAGACGTAATTGTCCTCCATTTTGTGGATTCCTACCTTGAGTTAATGAATTTTTATGGTTGGAATCCACAACAATCGATAAGTTACCTCTCGCGGGATAATAATTAAATGTCTCGGCTCGCGTATTCAAAAAAATATTAATTTTGGTTCCTGTTATTCGAATTATCCTCTGAACGCACAGGGTAATACTGCGACAGATTCTATCTAATGCCATAACCTCCCCAAGCTACCTCTCGCGAAGTAATAATTAAATCTCTCGGCTTATAGGGACGAAGATTAATTTTATTTCTAAAATTATGATTATCCTCCGAACCCACAGGGTAATACTGCGAACTCACGGGATTTATGCTACCTGATTTCCGAAATAATAGGTAATCCTTCTGTCAATAACCGCGCTATTTATTCTCTCTTTCGGAATTATTTTATTTAATCTATTCAGGTTGAATAGCCCCCGGGGAGAAATAAAATCTTGGGCTATTAAATGCCCTAGCTAAGCTAGCTGATAGGGAGATTCCGCTACCTAAGGGCTTCCTACGACCAGGAACTCCCTTCGCCACCGAGATAATTTTATTTTTTTTTTCTCGCTACTTAATTTTCATTTCGCTACCTACTTGTATTTTCGTTACCTAATTTGAAATTTTGCCACCTAATCGGACGAGGTAGTACCGAACGACCTGAAATCCCTACCTAATCGGGTTTTTTATCTCCCCAAATGATGGGGGAAATATAGGAAGGTCAGGTCCTCTCTCTCTCTCGCTCGAGACCCTACGCTATCTCTCCCTCTCGTGAATAGGATACCCTACAGTTTCCTACTTTTCCCACCTGGATAACATAATTAATTTAATCAAGTTAAAAGCCCTTCTCTGTTCAGTACTGCGTTATAAAATTCCTATTTATTATTGTTCCCTCTATATTTTATTAAAAATTAAATCCTTTCTTTTTGGCTAACGCTAGTCGTATAGAAACTTCAAGCCGAGCAATCTATATTAATTATAAGTTTCCTAATCGACAATATTCATTTTTTTGGTCTGGTCAATAGTGGAACAAGTAAGGATATCTTCTATTGGTTTTCATTTCTCCTACCCGTACCCCCGTCCTTGTAACTTCCCGAATATTTTAGTTCTGGTTCTGGGTATTATTTCGAATTTGGATGATTGATGCTCTCGTCCACGAATCCACCCCTTTCTCTACGACCCGCACACTGAGCAAGCGAGCAGTCCCGTACCCTCGTATCTCCCCGGCTCTGGGTTAAGTTTGGGTTGTTAGGGAATTTAGGGGATGATCAGTGAAAATTTTGGTTTTAAGTATGGATAGAATTACGGTTGCGGTTTGTCGATTCCGCGTTGCTAAAAATCGGCTCGCGCCCTAAACACATTTCAAGGATTCGGATGAGCTGCTGGTTATTCCCGGGATTTCAATTAGGTTTTATGGTTTTGTTGCTCCAGAGCCGTCGGAGGTGCGAGAACGAAGGTAATGGTTTTGGCCGTGTTTTCGGATATCGATAAAATTGGGTTAGGGTTTTTGAGTATTTGGTGAGGCCACAAGAGAAAAAATCATTACAAAACATTCCAAGCCGCGTTGTAACTGCCATAGAATATACAGGCAGATCGGCTAATGCCACGCGGGTCGAGCGCCGCAACCAGGCTGTAATACCGAGCGCCAACAGCTAGATGGCGGAAGAAGGAAGGAGATGTCACACGGGTGGTAAAACAGAACCACCCCAGCCTAAATTCCCCAAAATTCATAAATATTAACGACCGAGAGCCGCGGAACACAATCACTCGCCCGTTAGGGGGTGTGATATCCATAAATTCATTGAAAAATTCAGGCCACGTTCAACATTAAGAAAACATTTACCAACGCAGGGGATTTCGAAATTGTCTTTCGAGAATTCCCAAATCAGTCCAAATAACTCGGGCTACTTACAACCCAAGAAAATACAATATGAAAGTAGAACAATAATCAGCGAAAATTCGACCGTCTGACAAAATATCACATCTCGAATTTTCGCCATCAATCATTCCCACTGAATCAGCTAATGCCCCAAATTCAAAACTGTAAAATCGCATTATGAACAATTAATCTCCAGTCGCGGAAAAATCGTGGAACCATACGGTTCTCACTCTTTGGAGATTTAAAATTCAAGTCATATAAGTCTTCTAAATCGGACTAGCGCCGCTGCACCGATAAAACAGTATCTTTTTGAATTACGGCGGTAAGCTAAATCATCTTCCCCGTAACATCGATAGTTTTCGGTAAATTGTTCGTTGCCTGAGATCCGTAGATTCGTGACATTCAAGAATTTTCTCCTTTGTCACATTTAAAATCATCATCAAGAGCTACCGGGGCTCCAAGCGCTCTTTTTGAAACAATTTTAAAGTGTGACTTCTCCTTTCTTTCCAAATCTGAAACGCAGATTTTGAAAATTCCGTCGGTTTTATAAATAATAAAGCCGGTCGTGTGTGTTATTCCTCAGTGAGGCCGAAATACATTGAAGCCCACGGTATTTTTCAACAAATTCCAACGCCCAGAAGACGAAAAATTACACCTCTGGTTAAATAAAAATTGTAAACAAACGAGAACAACTGTAAGTACCTCAATTACTATTTTATAAATTTCATTTTGTCATTTGAACTTTGAATTATATAGAATCAAATAAAAGATCACTCTGAATTGTCAAAAATCACATTGTATAACAAGGAAGATCAATTTCAAGTTGTACAAAAGATCGGCAAAAATAAACATTATCAATAGACACTGAAAATCTGGTTTAAAAGAGTCAAAAGTACCCCTCTTTCCCAGAAATCTTAATTAAATGTTTCAGAAACGAAAGGAATATAAAGACTATTTGCATCTACAAGGAAAAACTTCGACAAACTTTTCGGGAACGAGTCGATGAGTAACACTCCGACTCAAATTATTTTTATTACCGTTAATTCTGAGGCATTTTTCTTTTTAACAATAAATCGCGTGTTTTACCGAGCACTAGTCCCGGACATAACAGGAAAGAGAAGAGGAATCACACGTTAAAATTGTTTCAAAAAGAGCGTTTGGAGCCGCGGAAGCTCTTGATGATTTTAAGTGCGATAGAAGGAGAAAAATTCTTAAATGTCAGAAATTTAACGGATCTCATTGATCCAACGATCGATTAACCGAAAAATATCGATGTTACGGGGAAGATGATTTAACTAACCGCCATAATTCAAAAAGATACTGTTATCATCGGTGCAGTGGTTGTAGTCCTATTTGAAAGATTAGCGTGACTCAAATTTAAAACTCCAAGAAAGAGAACCGTCTGGTTCCACAATTTTTTCACGACAGGAGATTAATTGTTCTTAATTCGGTTTTAATAGTTTGAATTTAGGGCGTTAGCTGGTTGGGGTGGGAGTGGGTGATGGCGAAAATTCGAGGTGTGATGTTTCGTCACATGGCCGAATTTTCGCTGATTGTGTTCTCTTTTTAATGTTATATTTACTTGGACTTTAAGTAGTCCGAGTTATTTAGAGTAATTTGGGAATTGTCGAAAGACAATTGCGAAATCACGATGCGTTGTCAAAAATTTTTTAATTCCTGAACGTGGCCTCAATTTCTTTTGTAAAAATAATTTATGGATATCACACACACGTATTTCACTAACTCATCTATAGTCACATAACAGCTACTGTTGTCTACTTGGTATAATAGAATTAGGAAGAAGATATATTTATATTAATAGCTTGAAGTTCACATGTCCGCGATCTATACATTATAAACCCTGTCACTCGGGTTATAGCCATCGGTAGACTGATGCAGCTCCATCTCACCATCAAGGTCAGTTTCACTTTAACTTTTAAATGTTCACAAAAAAACTGTGTAATTAATTAATTAACATCCATTATTATGTATGGAAATGGTGAAACAATCTAATATTCTGAAAAACTGCGAATCTAATATTACGTCTCTTCAATAAATTTCTTGAACAAATTCAATTTTTTCTAGATTAGCAAAGTATGTATTTGCCCAGTTTTTAGAAATTATAAGATCTGACATGAATTTATAAATCAAGTAATATCCAGGCAACCAATGAATATTCCCTGCCGGTCTGAATTGATCAGAAACCCCCGCTTTTATGTATTATGACTTAAATCTCACAGTATATTTGTACCAATTAGAGATTATACTATAGCATTCATCAGGAAGTCCTTTGGAAATGAAATTATATGTGAACGTTTATAAAAAAATGACGATGATAGAAAAGATCAAAATTATCGTATTTACAATCTATAATTTCATTGCAGTTTCCGTCAAATCTCCTCTATTCGAGGTAATGCATATTCATTATTCAATGTAAAGCAAGCTAAAATGTTCTTTGAAATGGCGTGCCTGGTCAATAAATTTCTGTGATTGGATGCCCGCAGCCGTCGAAAGTAAGTCACGTGGCCAGGGCGCGTATATAGGCACTCGCTTTGGACGTGAAACTGTCATTCCATGAGTTCACGTTTCGGTTATCTCACTAATAGTCGGAAAAGAACCGTGAATATTCTGCAACCATTTTTAATTCAGAATTTGCACATGTTTTCTTATTCAAAATTTTGAATTAGCATCGCATAATATAGTAATAGATTTTTTTAACGGATAAGTTAGTTATCACTTGGTCAAATCCTTCTTCATTCAAATGAATATTTGACACAAAAGTCTGATAGGTTTCAAGAAATTGAAGCAGTTTTAAGTGTTTAAACGATTTTTTTTTCAAAATGATGAAGATGTAGATGGTGAATTCGATGGAAAATTGATTGAAAGTGAGCAAAGTGGAGAGTTAAACTCAGAGAATAAAGGTGCTATTGCAAATGTGTGAGATAGCTATTACTAATACAAGTTTCGAACTACTTTTTACGCTCTGCTGTGTTGCCATGAGAATTTTAATATCAGTTAATTGTAAAGGGCTTATGTGTTGTCTCGGTAACTAAATGGTTCGTCAAAATTCAATCGAGAGGGGAAAGAGAGTTGATTAGAACTATCTCAGTGTTCGGTAAGTGCGAATATAAGCATTATTAACAATAACAAATCTTTCATTAAATACAGTAATTGTTGTTAGATGGCCAAAAGTTTTTTCGGAAAAATTAATGTAGTTCTTCCGAAAAATTAATATTATACTGATAATTAGTACCTACTTGATTCTATTTCCTAGAACTTCACTAATTCATATGTCTATGCGAAGAAATTTCGGTATTTTATATTTGTAAATCCTTTTATGTCCTGCTGATGAAATTTCATATTCTCGGATATGACAGTGTTCGGCCAATAATATAATTTTGCACTAATTATGTTGAGCAGGCATTACTATTCTTTTACTGTATTATTCTGCAAAACTGTCCTCCAATCGAATTTTTCAATATTTTCTCTCCAAAAATACGGAGATATTCCGTTACAGTGATTTATAGTGGAATTTATATAGTTCAAGCTGCTCAGCTATACCAATAAATTTTCAGAAGTGCAAATTGAGAAAAAATATCATAATACTTACATACAATCTATAAATTGTTGGTGTGTTACGTTTGCCAATGAATTGCGGAACATTTTTTTCATTTCCGATTTAATTCTAATTCTGCCTAACGACAACCGATCGCCATCTCTCTGCATTATACAATGTTCAACTGAAAAAGCTCATCTACGTCCTTCATTTTACTTATTAAAACTGTCCAAACTGTCTTCTTCAATGTCATTTTGTAAAGTAGTTTCTCCACTTGATATTTTATGATTTTTTATGTTAGATATATTCAGATTGCTTTTATAACAATTTTTGCGTTAGGTCTAGAATATTTTGGCAAAAACTGTGTGATTCATTGGCATGGGTATTTTTGGAGAACTTTCCATTAAAATAAGCAAAAACATTTATTCATTTATTTAACAGAAAGCCACTTAGGACAGAAATTTCATAAAACGTAGAGAAGTCATCCGAGTGTCAGAACTGATTGTTCTCCCCATACGACGCAGTTAATTCCATTGCATAGAAAGTATGGTAGAGGTATGGGCCAATTTCAAAGTCAACAGACGCATTGTAATTGTATTTTTCTATTGAATTAATTTGTTAATTACTCATGCAGCATAATAGCCATAAAGATATATCATCGATATATATCTTTCACCTCCTGTATGAAAATATTATCAGATTATTCTGAAGCAAATCATAAATCAAAAATTTGCAATACGCTTCCGAATGCTGATTTTACTTATTATTTTTCCATATAAATTGAATCATTCGGTAATAGTGTACTTTTATGACTTGAAATTCAAGTTAATGATGTCCAAATAAACTTTGTCAGCCACCATTAGATTCGTTTCATAACTAAATAGATGCAGATATTGCTGAGATTGGGTAGACAAAAAAAAAAAAATTTCACAAAAATTGAGAAAATTATTATTACCGTCACCTTCATCTTCGAACTAGATCAATAGGAAATCAGGACGAATTTTTTCAGCCATCATTCAATTGATTCGGGTGATTTTTCTTATGTCATCGTGAAAACCCGATTTTAAAACAAATTAAAAATTAAATAATGAATGGATAAAATAAATGTGTGTCCACGACGATAGATGAGACCCAATGAAACAAAAATGATTCAGATGGAGGTGGATGCGGAAAAAAACACCACATACATCTACACATGCATACACACATTCATTATACTGAGTTGATATATGACCAAAAATGGAAAACTGAAATTTAATATATTGCAAAGATTCCATTCGGAAGCAAAAAATAGAATAACGTTGGGAAATGGAATAAAGGACAGGCTTGAAACTTCGTGTATTTACTATTTTATGATTGAAATTAATAATTCACAGAGATCTCTCCAGAATTTCAAAGTGTAGTCTCGGAACTGAATTATGGGATTGAAGAAAAAATGAGAAACCTGAGACAATCGCGTTTTCCACCAGACGGCCGTTTGGAAAACTTAAGTTAAAGCAGCAGCATGATAATAAACCTATTGTCGTCCCACACATGCTTCTTTAATCTTGCACGTGGGGAAGATATTTTCATTGAAATGGTGAAAAAACTTCAGAATTTGGCTTAATTTCATGTATTTTTTCAATGACTAGGCTTCACGCGTGCTCCTCGCGCACTGTCTGAGGTGCATGGTATTAATACTAATAATTGCTACACGTTTTTAATCTTTAATTCTCAAGTTGACTTTTGATTCCAGTAATAGATTCACATCAACTTGTTGACAAATTTAATAATAAGAAACGAATTCCAGATGACAATCTATATACACTGTAGGGTATATATACACACTATATACACACTAAGGAAAAAAAAATCGATCTGATTTGGAACTTCGATTTAACAAAAACATATTTATTGGTTCATTTCTCAGAACTTTTAAAAAATTTGACCAAAATTACACGGGTTATTACTGACTAAGGAGATTTCATGAAAAAACATTGCAAAAATTAATCTCATCACAATAATTACCATAAACAGATGAAAATTTGCCGGAATCGAATGATTGCCATATCAATTTCCACGTAATTTAATGCATTTTCACCCAAGCCCAAAGCATCGGCACAATGATTGAACACGCATCGAGCAAATCTCAATATCATGAGAAAAAAATGCGAATTTCTGCAACGTGACACGCTAAAACCGCCATTTTAAGACTTATAACTATTGACCTATTCAATGGAATGGTCAATATAAGGTCTTACTTCGGAGAACTTAATGAGATCTACAAACTGACGTGTCATATGTCCTCAATAATCGAGTTCAAAGCTTGTAAACAAGGCAATAACTCTCATTTTTGGCGTGTGACATGACAGAAAAAATGGAACTATTTGCTATAACTTAATTAGAATTCAATCGAATCATAATTATCATCGAAGAACAATAAAATCCCTTTAGAATGATATACGAATGGCTTGATTTACCTGAGCAATAGATATAAAAAAAACCTAAAGCAAGCAAAATTGACAAAAAACATGACACGAATGAATTTCCTTACAAGAATGCCTAAAAGTTGATAAAAATTTTCCTCAATCCATCAATTCTGGTGTCAATTTCAAGGTACTGCAATGTATTATGCAAATCTTATTATGATGACAAATAATATGCGAATTTCTAGAGCATGACATGCTAAAATGGCCATATTATCGCTCATAAAATTGGATCCAGTAGAGGGAAGTGATGAAATAAGAGGTCAATTTGTCGATTTCTACGAGACCGTCAAATCAATATATGATATATCCCCGTTGGGGAAGTATAAAGCCTCAGTAAGTGGTAAAAACTGTCATTTGTGAGGTGTGACATATGGAGAAAGAAGGAAGGAATTCAATTGAATCATATTAACTACATACTATTTCGAAGAATATTAATAGCTCTTCAGAATCATGCATCAATATTCATACCTAGTTCAGTTATAAATACCTAAAAATCGAACCAAAGTAGAGTTTTCAAGTAGTAACTGAAAATTCAATTTTTGGCTAAAACCTTCAGAAGTCAATGGAAAATCATTGGAATCGGACGACTCTGGTGTCATTTTGAAGCTTAGTTAATAAATTTTTAAATAGGTATACTACATCTGTACTTCATTCGTGAAGAAAACGGAATTAAGAATAAAAACCAAAGAAAGAAACCTGGCAACGCTCACGGATTTTTTACTTATGGAATAATTCACATAAATTTATTAAATAGAAAACGTGAGAAATTTCCGCCACAGTTTGGAAAAATATTCAATATTCTCAAAAATTATACCAATCGCTGTACAAAAGATTCCAGCAAGTTTGGAACTGTGATGGAAGGAGGTCATTCACTCTGAAAACTCCTCTCTACTGAACACTTGAAGGATAGTAAAAATTAGTCCATAGTATTTGTTAAATTATAGTCTATCATGGAAGTAATGGGGGTCAAATCAGCGCTTCGGTTATGATGAAAGTATTTGAATTTCTTCATAGAAAGGATTGACAAGCATAGAATTCGTCAATCTTTTGGAAATTATCACTAAATTATGTTGTAATAATTACGCTTTTGATAGTTTTTTCTTGAAACCAATATAATATAGTGGAAACTTGTTCAAATACCTAAATATTTTTGCTAAACAATTATGGTGATATCAATATTGTATTATTAATCATCCGGAACTTTGCATCATTGCGTAGAATCAATATTTATATTGCGAGATAATAATAACAATTGGGGGATTATTGCGAATCTCGGCGAGGTTGATTCTGCATGGGAATTTGACAAGTTATCGATAGCCCTTGAGAATCGTCCAGCAATCCTTGAGCCAATATAACGTGCTCATTGTGGTTCGTTGACGGGTTGGCGCTCAAATCAACAACCAAGCGGAATTATTTCAAAGAGGATATCCTATCATACCCCCCAACCCCTATCCATATTTCAGCATGATCAGAGCGATTTACTGTCACATCCAGAATACTCAATTCAACCATTAAGCATTTTCATTGACTTTTTAATTGAGTTTACATGCAAAAAATTTTTTGTATATTTAAGCAGCATTATTTTCATAAGTCAATTTTAACAGAAGAGCTGAAACTATTGACATGTTCTCAGGAAACATTCACAGGATTGACAGATGCGTTGAAAAACGAATGTGTGTAAGGAATATGTGTAATATATGGGTGATTCCACGGAGATAGTGATTATCACGAAATCACTGTTTTCGTCATCACTGCAAGGTATTACCTGCTACTGAGGGGACGAGTCAGTGTTGAATGACCAGATATTTACTTGAACATTCTTGGAGATGAATAACTTTTCTGAATATGTGATTTACCAGTCGATGATGCGATATTCAACAGTATTTATGTCAGTAATAATTTCTTAAGGTTTCTGTTGTTTTTTCTGTATTCATTTTTTTTTCAATATCTTCTTTAATAAGTAAGAAATCGCTCACTCAATCCATGATTTTATAAATAGGAATGTTATATAATTAAGTTCATATTAACTGTTATTCAATCAGCAAATAAAACGAAACTTTCACCGATCTATTTTTCCCCACCTTCTCTTATTTGAAATTAATTACACTCGAACAATACATCAACATTTTGCTAAGAGATTCTACCAGTGTGTTTACCATCATTCGGGTGAGGCTTGAGAAGCGCATGTCAATGGCCAGGTTACTGACGTAGATATCACTGTTGCTGTCCAATCACCCCTATCTGAAATAATTGATACATCTTACGTCTATAGTATTTTTCAACTCCTATGTAGTATGCTAATTATTGCTATACCCCATAGCAAGTATTGAAATATATTCGGGGATAATTCGACACTCTGATCTCCGTTATAATATACTTAGTAAACTTTCATGAGGTTTACATGTGTGGATTCTACTATGGGAATTCTCACTCATTAATTTCCTCCGTAAAGTAGTGGATTTCGAAATTTATAACTATATTGCATCTTTTCACCTCATAGGTAAAAAGAGTGGAAGTATTCCTGGAGATAATGACGAAACAATCGTTAAATTTAGTCTCAGAAGGAGTTGGTGTAAGAAATGCTCCTATCGAGAGACGTGAAACGTGGTCTGGAAAAGTTGATTTTCTTCTTTCGGTGATTGGTTTCGCTGTCGATCTTGCCAACGTCTGGAGATTTCCATACCTGTGTTATAAAAATGGAGGTGGTGAGTACAAAAAGAAAACTAAAATTTGCTTCATATCAATCTTTTATCCTTTTCTACCTTCTTCTAGTATTGGAATGATCAAATTACGCATTTACGCAACAATTTTTAATTAAATATGGACAAATATTTGCAGGGTATTTAACATTCGAATGATCTGTAATGATCATGCCCTTATGAATCATAGCATCAAACCACCTCCAAAATTTCGTTTTTCATTCATAAAAGTCTTATGAAACGTGGGGGTGGATTGATTTTTTTAAATGAAATCTCTCCTTCATATTATCCATTTTTCATTTCGCGCTTTTTTGTTATAGGGGAATTATGGTATGATAGTGTCGCAGTGTACACATATATACATGTGCCTGTGCACGGTATAAAGGGGGGAGCACCGGGGAGGCCATTAGTTCCGTCTGCATCGTGCACGTAGTCCGGGGAATATGATATTATACGATTAAGTTATGACTCTGTGTCACTCGTGATACACTTCCTCAAAAGTGACTGGTAACTCAATTGGTTGATAGGATAGAGCCCATATATTCTACCAGAATCAGAATTATCACACGTGTGAAGATGACTTCCCTCGCGTACCTAACTTATTCTTCCTCTAGTGCCTGAGCAAATGTGTCATAATTGTAATTCAATAATTCCGAGGAATTCGGAACCTCTTTAATGGTGATTAAGGAATACCAATTGACTCATTTTCACTCAATGAAGGGTTTATGGATTAATTTGAACTTTTGATCTTTTTTTTATTGGCTTTCCTTTAGTTCTCATGAAATTGGAGAATTTTGCGAACGGATTTTTGCTCCTTTGAACAGGTGGAAGTTTATGAAATATCCTTATTACCGCTGGAGAATCACACATACTCCATCGAATTGGGCAGATGCTCAGTTTATATCTGCTCTAGTTGAGCCAAGTAGGGATATAATCAACTTGATTCATTTACCCCATATGCTAGAAATAAGTTGATAGAATCCACGTGAGTTTCGAAAAAAAATATTGTCAGCCTAGAAAGCAAGGCGATAGAAGTAAAACTTCATGGATCTCGATGGGGAGTTGAAATGAAAATACTCACCCTAGCCAGCAAGTTTTATACGATAGAAATATTTCTGCGATAACAGAAGCCACTTCATTATTCCGGATTTTTTAAGTGTGTTAGGTTAATGAAAAAAGATAGTTGATGATGTTTTCGCCTCCATTTACAAAAAAAATATTCATTGACTTCCATACTTCCATGTTCAAGAAAAGATATAATTGGTTTGTGGTATGAAAAATATGAAATTCATATGCATGATTGTAAATTATTTAAATATCTTGAGAAAATTGCATCTATTGACGTGTCTGATCTGGTTGTACCTACATTGTGAAGTTACCTACCGTGCCCCCCACCCCCCGGGCCCTTCTCATGGCACTCACGGCCGATTTCGTCAGAGCTAATGCCCCTCCACGCATGCTACCCCTCTCTCGTTTTTTCCTACTCCGAATCTGTCGCGTTTTCGTTTTTATCCCATGTCTCCTTCCACCCGACTGCCCCACCACACGCGCCATCCCAGCCCTTTTCCTGCCCCTTTTTCGTTTCATTCGATATTGGAATTACAGCCCAACAAGCACAAAAAGGTTTCACTTCAGAAATACTAGCGTTGAGTAGATTTTATATTTAATCTCATTTCATTCCATTTCCGAAGGTCATATCGATAAAAAGTGCATTTTCCACGATTTTAATATGTATTATCCATTCTTTAAGTAATACACGAGCGTCTATTGTCTCTTTTACATTATTAAAGATACTGTTATTCTTTGTCCGTATTGCTTCACCAGATTTCTCCTCAGGGAATTGGTACTACGTACTTCCCAAACTAGAAAACATGAAAATCACTATGTAGAAATACTATCCGGGCCTTTGGGATCGAGATTTTCACTTATATATACTATGTTTCCTCTAAAGAACAATATTTGAATTAGTTTAACTGTAGACTTTCGGAGCAGGAATTTTTGGCGCCATTTTTTTGGCGCCACCTTTTTGGCGCCGGATTTTTTGGCGCGCAGGCTTTTTGGCGCCCATATATATTTTGGGGAATTCAAATTGATGTGGAAATAATTTTCGAAAATTTAAAAATGTCTGGGAATTTAGAATTGATTTATGAAAAAAAAATTCTAAAAAAAAAATTTAAAAAAAAATTGAAAAACGAATGAATCAGAAAACAGTGTAATTTGTAGTAAACAAAGCTTGAATACGAACGTTATCTCTTACAAGTTTATAATACAAAGTCATATAATATCTCATAAACAATTTTTCGCAATAGAAACAAGCATGAATCAATGCAAGCGGAAATTGTTGGCTAATCCTCGTAAGTATTCCAGTACAGTACGATTATCGAAGTCCTTCACAATATTGATAATGCGTTCATCATTGGTGGCCCACTTGCTTCGTTTTTTTGGGGGGTCATCTCCACGAAGATACCCTTCATAATATAAATCAAGTGAACTTTGAACTGTTCGTAATCCATCAATAAATTTCCACAATGATGGGTGTGAGACATCAAGTTGTCGTTGCAGACTTCTGTGGGCTGCTTCTGCAAAATTATTGGTCCGGTCTTGGTCAGCAAGTGTCCTTTCATAGACAGACCATGTAGAAGGAGGGAAACGAGCTCTGCCACGTCTATTTCTTCTCATAGGCCCCATATAAGTATCCTGGAATAATAGATGAAAATGTTGATGTATGTTATTGTTGGGAAATTATATGAATGTTATTAACTAAATTAATACCTCGAAATATTGTAGGACTGGATGAAGAGTCTCAGGGAGATTGTCATAGAGTATCTCAATAGCATTCTCAAGATGTGACGTTGGTATAAAAGCTAAAGCTGGGATCATTCGCGCCCACACAGCAAACTCTGGCTCATTATTATACTGTTTCATTAATCCTTCTTCTCCAAGTTTCAATTTAACGTTTTTTGTCAGATGAAATAGGCATCCAAAAATGTTTGCTTGTGGAAACTTTTGTTTTATACTATTATGAACAGCTAGTTCATAATCGATGGAAATATTGTCCGGATTAAATTCTGGCCATAGCTCTTTAATCATGTGAAACAGACGATCTATAAGTTGATTCATTTTTATCTGGCAATATTGCATAGAAAACTGGAAACACAAATCTCCCACGTGCAACGAGAATTACATAAATTTGTGAGAACAGAGGTGGTGATTCTTTAAAATTCCCGTCCATGAAAACAGTCTTCATATGCTGGCTCCAATTTTCATAATCTTCTCTATCGAAAATAAGAATACGATCTGCACTATTACCACTGTCTGCTAGCAAAAACTTAATCTCGTCGCCATCAGTAATTACGTAATTCTTATACTTATCTGGTATGATCGATTCCTCGAGATTTGCTCGGGTCGGTGGGACTGCATTGACTTCTTTACGTACTCGCTCGATTATTTTTCGTAACGAATCTTTTTTTGGTAATTTAGCTTTGACTGACCTAGGACATCCTGTTAATGAATTATTTATTCATTGTGCTGGAGTTTCAAGTGTATCAGCAGCTCGCCTTTTCATGGCGACTTTGACCATCGTAGCATGCACAAACGCGATATCATTGCTATGTTTATGTTCGTTTATGATCATTTGTAGCTGCAGAGGTGTGGATTCGCGCCTTACAGTCATTTTTCAATTCACATCGCCAAAATTTTATTTCTCCATTCGCGCTCATTTTATCAAATGTAAACATGTGAGCGTCATGAATATATTTCTCCCGTCCGCGATTTGTTTCCGTCATTAGAGCCATTATGGTTTACTTGGCCAGAGTTGCCATCTGACTGAACAACGGTTTGGATTTTTGCAGTGAGTTATGAGTCACGAATGCATAGTTTTAATTCAAAGGAACACTTGGAATAATCGATAATTATGTAATGGGCGCTATGTAAATATTGACGGTGGCCTGTTTTGTTTTGGAACGCTGGGTGTCGAAATATTTATATTTTCATTCTTCTCGTAGAAATATTTTTCTCTCGAAATTATAATTCTTCGATTTTTTCTTCATTCATTTTCCATGGAAAAAATGTCAGTTTGCATTCTGCGCATCTTCATGACTTTACTTTTCAGCGCCGAAATTTCAATGGGCGCCAAAAAAATCAGCGCCAAAATGTATCGGTGCCAAAAAAAACTGGCGCCAAAAAGGCGGCGCCGAAACGGTGGCGCCAAAAAAATAGCGCCAAAACGCCGGCGCCAAACAGTCGCGTTCCCGTAGACTTTACCTTGCTTTTGGTATGCTCCAAAAAAAAACTCTGGAGTTATTAAAAACAATATCAGGAACATTGTGAAGTGTTGAAATCGTTTTCAACTTGTAATGTTTGACGTGCTAGTCAGTCCTACAGTACTGACGGTACAATGCCTTTTCTCCATCATGGCTGACCAGTAAGATCAATTTGATAATATACGATTTGTTATCCAGTTATATCGGAGTGATAATCATTTCATCCCTCCCCAAAAACTGATCCATCTTTCCCGGACATTACAATTGGCGACGAGGATAAAAATATTTTCGATCATTTTTCGAAAATACGTGAGTTATACGCAAATATATATGTGAGCACGCTACGCCTCGTGGTTAGCATTAGTGAACAGCATGACCGCAGGACTACAACAGCAAATTGAGCAGCTAAAAGCTGAAGTAGTTCTCAGAGATCAAAAGTTAAAAGAGTATACAAGTGCTGCAAGCGCATCCTTGAATGAAAAAGATCAGCTCATCGCTGACATGGACAGCAGATTGGACGTCCAAAAGAGACAGATAGCAGAGCTAGCCAGTCAGGTTAGAAATTCAAATTCATCAGTGGGATCCATCGAGGGGTACCAGAGGTCCATGGACTGGTGCCAGTGGCTACGTCGATTGGAACACTATATGTGTGGTAATGCGATTCCGGAGAGCAGAAGGAAGGATTTATTCCTTAACTTACTGGGTGCTGAGGGTTACTCCCTCATTTCAAGTTTGTGTGCTCCAGATTTACCAGGCAACAAAACTTGTGAGCAGTTGGTCGAGATGATGACAACTCATTTAAACCCCAAACCGAGCGTCATTATGGAGAGATATAAGTTCAACATGTGTGAACAATCTGAAGGTCAATCAGTCTCCGATTTTTTGGCAAATTTGAAACGTCTTTCGACGTACTGTGAATTCGGAATGAACCTCAACGACGTCATCAGGGATCGTTTCGTGTGTGGCCTAAAAAATAAGGCTACAAAGAAAAAACTTCTCAGCCTGAAAAAGCTCAGCTACGAGAGGGCAATCGAGATAGCTATCAGCGATGAAGCAGCAGCACGAGACACCGGTGAAATGGATCAGCAGAGAACACAGGGGTCTGTCAACTATCTAAGAAACCAGCAGCAAGGAAGTGACAAATTTAGTAAGAATATTTGCACTTGCTGTGGTAGAAAAGGTCATTATAAAAGTTCCTGTAAATACAAAGATTATGATTGTAACAAATGTAAACGTAAAGGTCATTTGGCTAGTATTTGTCGTACTAATGAGGATATTAATGGAACAAGAAATTTTAAAGACGACAAGTCTGGAAGTCGTAGAAATCAAAATAATTTTCGACGAAATGGGTCGAGTCACAACTACCTAGATGAAATTATCGATATAGGTGAGAGTTTCAATAATTTATTCGCGATAGGCGGAGGAAATTTGGTAGTAGACGAAAATTCAGTTAATTCAAACTCTAGGCCAATGAAAATAAGTATTTTTATTAATCGAAAATGAATGAAATTCGAACTGGACACAGGGTCGCCAATCCCGGCTATTTCTAGCACGGAATTTGCTGAAAATTTTGTTTTTAACAAGTTAAAATTAATTAACACTCACAGAAAATTTAAATCGTACACAGGTTCCCCAATCGTTCCTCTAGGAATGCTGAGAGTTGGAGTAAATTTCAACGGGAAAAGGAAGAACCTTGAATTATTTGTTTTACCAGGATCAAGTGAACCAATAATGGGACGTGAGTGGATCAGGGAGTTAGGTGTGCCTTTGGGGGGCGTGGACAATAATGATGTTAAGAGTATTTCGGCTGGAAGTTTATTAACTGCAGAAATCTTGAAAGACAGATTTCCAACAGTCGTGACAGATCAGTTGGGTCTGTATAAGCAGGGTACTTTCAAGTTAGAATTAAAAACTGATATTCAACCAGTTTTTGCTAAACCCAGAGCACTACCTTACGCCATGATCAGCAAAGTAGACAGCGAAATTGATAGATTAGTCGAGGAAGATATAATTTTCCCTGTTAAATCAAGTGATTGGGCAACACCTGTAGTTCCAATAATAAAATCCAATGGACGATTGAGATTATGTGGAGATTACAAGATGACTCTAAACAAATTTATGAAGGTTGATAGATCCGATACCTCGAATTTCAGATTTATTAGCTAAAATTAACACAGGGAAGTGTTTTAGTCGAATTGATCTGAGTCATGCTTACCAGCAGGTGGAGTTAGACGAGGAATCGAAGTTATTAACAACAATTTCAACTCACAGAGGCCTTTTCGTCTATAAAAGGCTTTGCTTTGGTATTTCATCGGTTCCTGGGTTATTCCAGAGACTGATGGAGAAATTACTATTCGGACTCTCTGGAGTGATAGTATTTTTTGATGATATTTTAGTTTTTGGATCCACCTGGTCGGAACATGACGACAGATTACTGGCTGTTTTAGACAAGTTAAAGGACGCTGGTTTAACGGCTAAGCTAAATAAATGTGATTTTTTCAAGACTAAAACGAATTTTTTAGGTTTCAAAGTAGATGGAAATGGAATCCATGTGTTGAAAGACAAAGTCCGAGCGATTATTGAGATTAAATCGCCCCGGAATGTAACGGAGTTGAAGAGATTTCTGGGTATGGCGAATTATTATGCCAAGTTTATTAGAAATTATGCGCAAACCGCATCACCTTTGTACTCTCTCCTCAAAAAGGACGTAAAGTGGTCGTGGTCAGTAAAAAATGAACGGGCATTTAATGAGTTGAAACAGAAACTTATTTCAAGTGAGGTTTTAACTCATTATGATCCAAAGTTACCAGTTAAGATTACTTGTGATGCTTCTCCCAATGGTATTGGTGCAGTTTTATCCCATGTAGTAGGTAAAAATGAGTCCAAGCCTATTGCTTTCTTCTCGAGGTCATTGACTCAAGCTGAAAAGAATTATTCTCAGCTGGATCGCGAAGTGTTAGCTTTAATATTTGGTGTCAAATCTTGCCATCAATTTATTTGGGGGAGGAAATTCCTATTGGAGACTGACCATAAGCCCCTTAAATATATCTTCGACCCAAATCGTAGTTTACCATCAATGGTGGCTGGGAGAGTACAGAGATGGGCAGTTTTTCTGTCTGCATACGACTTCGTCTTGCAGCACATCGAAGGGAAACAAAATGTCACCGCGGATTGCCTTTCGAGATCTCCTATTTTACTGAGGGAGGAAGTTAAAAGGGATGGCTACTCTTATTTGAATTTTATTGAAAATGAAGTTAAGATGATTGACACAGTTTTGATTAGTTCTGAAACGACGAGAGATAGAAGTCTGAAAAGAGATTTGGAGTATGTCAAAAATGGGTGGCCTAGAGAAGTAGATGAATTGTTGGAATGTTTTAAGAGGAAAGAAAAAGAATTATATGTTGAAAGTAATTGTCTGATGTGGGGATCAAGAGTTGTTGTACCTGAGTCTCTACGGGGCATGTTGCTCAAAGAGCTTCACGCTACCCACATGGGTATAGTGAAAATGAAAGCTTTGGCTAGATCTTATGTTTGGTGGCCAGGAATTGATAGTGACATTGAGAGAATAACAAAACAATGTCAATATTGCTTAGAGAATGCGAGTAATCCACCCAGATCGGAATTACATTCCTGGAAATGGCCAAATGGTCCAAACATTAGAATACACGTCGATTTCTTACAAGTAAGCGATAAAATGTTTCTAGTTATCATCGATGCTTTTTCAAAATGGATTGATGTTAAAATTATGAAGGACATTACCACTAAACAGACAACTTCGATGTTAATGGAGTACTTCGCTACTTGGGGACTCCCAACCATTCTAGTCAGTGATAATGGACCAAGTCTGGTATCAGACGAATTCGAGTCTTTTCTAAAGGGATTGGGTATCCTTCATGTGCGAACTGCTCCGTACCATCCAGCGTCCAATGGGGCTGCTGAAAATGCCGTTAGAACATTCAAAAAGCATTTTAAGTTGTTGGTAAAAGAAGGGTTTTCTATTGAAAATGCTTTAAATCGTTTCTTATTTAGCTATCGATCAACTCCACATTGTACCACGGGATGCACTCCGGCTGATTTACACCTGGGTAGACCGATGCGTATCAAATGGGACTTGATGAGACCAAATGTGAGGAGCCACGTCCTCCAGCAGCAGGCGCGACAGCAGCATTATGCGCCTGGTTCAATTTTACGATCATTCGAGGTCGGAGATGAAATCATCGCCAAAAATTTCATGCATAAGAATTGGTGTCAAGGTGAAATTGTGCGCCAAGAATCGCCAGTTACGTACACCATCCGGACTGCTGATGGCAGGAACTGGAAAAGGCATGTCGATCATTTGAGGATCTCGGATCGACTGAGGAAGCCTGGAATCCAACCTACTAAGTTGTTCCCCAGCATAGAGAAGACGCTTGTTCCTTCTATAGACAGTAGAAGCGAAACGAAGAGTCATTCCCTACCAATTGAGTCAGGGAACACCAGTGGAAGCAAGAACGCCGAATCATCCCACTCGGAGTTGAGTGCTACGGAGATGAATTCCCAGTTCTCAACCACACCACCTCCAGCGAAATTGTCAGCGCCAATGGACCCTGAGTCCAACCAACGAGTTCGAACACCAACTCCCCAACCGCCAGTTGCAGGGGTAGCATCAGCTGCGTTTGAGTTGCGCCGGTCTACCCGAGTGCCTAAGCCAGTGCAACGTCTTGATCTCTGATGTTTCTTTGTACTGAATTTTAGCGGTATTATTAACCATTAGTGTTCAACTGGAACCTTATGACTGATTATGTAACAAATGAAAATGTAATAATCCATTTGATTATTTTGTGATTAAGTGGGGAGGAATTGTAATGTTTGACGTGCTAGTCAGTCCTACAGTACCGACGGTACAATGCCTTTTGTCCATCATGGCTGACCAGTAAGATCAATTTGATAATATACGATTTGTTATCCAGTTATATCGGAGTGATAATCATTTCATCCCTCCCCAAAAACTGATCCATCTTTCCCGGACATTACACAACTGTTCAAAATTTTTCAGGTATTTATGAGACTCTAAGTGTACTTATTGTATATGAAAAATTTTGTTTTATTTATCATGGTTATTCATCATGGTTGTCAAAATCGTGGGAAAATGAATTTTTTATTTATTTTACCATTAAGAATGTACTTATATTAATTTTTTTCCCTTGATTGAATGTATTCTCTACTCATTCTATAATTACCAATTCTATTAATTTCAAGTGGAAATTCCTGATTGAATTAAAAACTTTTTTTGGTGGTATTGTTAATGATAGCTACTGTGCTATATAAAAGGGAGATGGATATTTATGTCGAATCAAATGGAAAATCTCGAAAGTTGAAGCCCAAAATCGGTTACACTCATTCCTCATCACTTATTCATTAATCACGAGTCACGATTTATATACATTTCCACTCATACTTCATCATTCTTTCGGGCGTATGTATTCTCCTGTGCAGGGCATTTCTCATCGAGCATATAAATAGCGTCATCCAGCTGAATTTAATTCAAAGCAAGATTTTCCACAATTTGTAATTCCTTAAAAATGCAGACTGTGACTGCCTTATCAGTGGTAATAACCAGGAAATTCCACATGAATATATTGTGTTTAAACATTCTTAGGTGTTTCCATAAAATTTGAAGGGTAATTTTTTAACAGTATCATCTTACAGATTAATTATCGATGACAGAAGACGCATCGTCTTGGGCGCGTTCAGTGTCTCATGTATAATTAAATTAATACACTTAGAAAAAAAGTGTTTCCAATCATTTTTTTTACCAGTAAATGTAGCAATAATTGTATAAATGGCCTATAACATTTACTAGTGCTAAATATACTTTCTTGTGGTTAGTAACTATTCTGGAGAAAAGAAATTTTTGTGATTAAGTTTGTCAGGAAAGTTCACCATATCATTCTATATGTTGTGTATTTAAATGGATGGGTGTCGTCACCTCATTAAGTATGTAGGTACCATTTTGAATGGAACCAATTAGCTTGGTAGGTATAGATTTTAATCAGGACCCAGTAACCATATTACAATATCCTGACAACGATGAAGCGATTTCACTTCTTATTTTGCGAAATTTTAAAAATTCGATTTTATGACTCAACAATACTTAGGACATAAAATCTTAAAAACCTTCTAATTATGGATGGTTTGGATTATAGATGGTTGATCCGGATAAATCCCAGCAGATAATCGGGTCCTTTTACTTGTTCATTTCCTTTATAATACGGTTTATTTTTACATTTTTGAGTTGAGGGTAATTTCTGTAATTATAGGAATGGAAAGTTGTTCTCACTTGATAACATAAATATAGCAAAATCCCAATTCAAATGTTCGGATTTTCAGTCATTGAAGACTATTTAATGATAAGACGCTGAGATTTTTCATAATAAAAACTTTTGGTGACAGAGAATAAATTCTGATTTTTACAAAGCGATTCACATTTATTAAACAATTCAATTAATTAATGCCGAAAATTTAATCAATTGTTAAAAATGTGAATGGCCACATAATTTAACAAGCATGCGAATAATAAAGTGGATAAATAAAAAATAATAAAAATAATATGTTTGAATTGAGGAAATCCGAGAGTCCGACTAATCAGCAACATTTGAAATAGCCGAATAAGTTGAGAATAATTTGGAGTATTTTAGTAAAGCCCGAAAAATTGAGTACTTGGATGAACATCCGAATATTTAGTCAATTTTTATGAAATAAGAATACGAATAATTTAAGGAAATGCTAAAAATGCAGAAAAATTAAATGAATAAAGAAAACCGGGGGATCGAATAAGAGCGTGAAAATCAAAAATTGAAATTTGGATGAATTGGCAAATCGAAATTTCAATTGATTTGATCAAGATTATGAACCTCAATCATTTCTGTTGTTTTCCTAGTAGATCATTTTTCCATTGTCGTGCCAAATCTTCCTGTCGTTGTCTTCGAGTGAAATGCCTGTCTGTCTGTCTCCTTTATCAGGCCAGTCTTGCAAATTGACTATGGTGTGGTGAATTTTAAAGTGGGTAAAACCAACCTTGAGTTGGGCTTCAATCGGCTGAGAATTGTTTGAGTATGTTCCATTGGTATTTATCAATGAAGGGGCGAACTATGTGATTCCCAGTAGGATTTTATGAAAGTGTAATTTGGCGTGGATTTGGAAAGTTTTAAAATACATCTTTCTTGACAGAGAAGAATTGCAGCGGATAATGGCAGGCCGTCAATTTCTACTTCATTCGTAATTTTCAGTAGAAAAATTGCCTTCTTTCATCTTTAATTCTTTTGTAATCCTGCAATAAGTGTCTACATTATAAAGTACTATTTGTTTTTCCACATAAAACTTATACTATTTATCCATAGCTTGATTTTAATTATAGACAATTTTCTTATCTTTTACAGATCTCTTTTCCTCTTTTCTTTGATGAGACTTTATAGAGAATACAAAATCCCCAGTAAGTCGAGCGTTCACTCTTTTTGATGAGAACAGAATGCTTTTACTCTTCTCTTTTCTTTTATATTGTACCTGAGCCACACTTATCTTTGATTTACTTCCGCTTTCACTGTTCGGCATTACCGGAACCATCTGTACCTTCCCCAATTATACGGACTTCAATCAATTCGGTATTTCCTTGCTTCTATAACTTTTTCTAGCAGATTGACCTGCAATTTTTACATTTCTTGAAAATCCCTCCAATTTTCATTTAGTTTTGAGTGTAATTGGAACAATGCGTTTGTATTTCTCACAAGAAGATACTGAAACGAATCATTGTGCAATATTTGCGAAAAACAGTTTACTTTTCGACATGATTCTGCGTATGTGAAGCAGTGGGTTATAGTGCATCATGCGAGTGAATTGAATGTTGAGTTTGTAACATGAGCATTTGTACTTAACAAATTCTGCACACAAAACAAGTGCATTGCCTAATTACTCTTCAAAGTAAGCTCTGACACGGATTGAAAAATAAAGTATGCATTACCTGCGTTCGATAAAGTATTTATGTCACTCGGCCCGACCTAACCTGATACTTTTATTACCGCACGGAGGTAAGTGGCTAATCGCTTTTTTTGTTACTGACCTCCCTTGGGCAATAAAAATACTCGGTTAGTCGGGCCTCGTAACTTAAAGTAACACATGCCACACGATCTGAAAAGTATTTTGGCAACGTATATTATAACGCAATTGACCAAATCTAAAGCACAACGTCGTTCAAAGTAGTGCGACATAATTTCCAGAGGTTCACGGAACCCCCCGTTTATTAGCCTGTCGTCTCGCACCAAAACACGCCAAAATAAGATTAAGGCCCGGGTGGAGGGATTTTCACCCAACAAGTCCTTAGAGAATTCCTCAGAAAATACGTGTTTTACGGGGGCATAAATGCTAGCCCCTGTATATCGTCAAAAAATCTAATCTTAGGGTCAGTACTAAGATGGTTACTTTTGCCGCGCCGGTAATTAGGTCTCAGGGGTCGGAAATCGAGGAATGAACGTGTAACTACTTTCCAAGAAACCCCCTAGATTTCACCAAAGTTAATTCTCCAATGATCGTTTGGGGAAAAATGTGGCGACTCAATCACTCCGACAAAAAAACACTCTCCACATTTTACACATCCACTTTTCACTCGCGACAACCAATTACCGGCCCGTGAACATAATTATTACATTTTTCGCGATTTTCCCCGGAAGGATTCGATGCACTGAACGTCCGTAATTTATGTCAGCGACAACAAAGTGATCAGCTATCATTTTTAGTGACACTAAAATTTTGTACATGGCGATAGTGGGGCCTATTAATCGCGGAGAGGCAAAAAATGAGTTTCACCGCAGAAGTGATCAGGAGCGTACGAAGGAAGGCTACTTTTGGGGGGGGGGGGGGGGGGATAATTTTAAGATACTAATAAATGGGGTTGGGTGGGAAAAATGCTAATTTAGGGGTTAGATAGATGTGTGAGGGTAGAGCATGGGTGTAAGGGTGAAACTGGGATTGAGAAAGGGGTATGTGTATAAGCATGGCTTTTGTAGGCATGGTTGAGGGGGAAATGAAAATATAAAAATGGGATGGATGCTTTGACAGAAATTGGGGGGTTTTAGGGTGAAGGGAGAGTGGAAAGGGGAAGGAAAAGGGGAGGGTAAAAATTGGAGTGAGAGTGAAAAGAAATGAATATTACAATACTTCCGGGTAAAATGGGGGGTTTTTCCACCCTCACTTGCCCATTTCCAGGGTTCCCGAAGGGGTGAAAAAATGTCTCTACAAGTATATCTAAATCGATTCAGGGGATGATTCTCACTCGATTTGTGTTGTGACGAGGCACTTTTTGACCCCTCCCCAGCCCCCTAATTTATACACTTTTTGTAGAATAAGTAGAATTAAGGAAAAGACAAGAACACAGCAACAGGTTAGGAAACCTGTCACCGTTGGCTCCCACTCCCAAAAAGATCCCTTCCCCTTACCCCGCGCCCTACCTCAACACTGCACTCACGCCCGACCGAAACATCGTTGGGGAAAAGGAGAAGCCCCCCCGCACCCACCATTCCCCTCGTCACCGCACGCGCCCGATGGAAGAAAAGAAAACCACCCAAAACTACGTCACAGCCCACGTGACACCGGAAAGGAAGAAGACATTCCCTAACAATAGGGAAAACAGAAGTCATAACAAGGACACTCGATGACGAGTGTCCCCGATTGACCCCGATTATCACCGATAATCGGGGGAGAACGAGCACGAGGATGGGGAAGCCATCACTCGTACTACAGCTGCCCCGTGTGTAACCGTGTTTAAGGAGATTGTTTCACGTGAGAGGAAGTCTTGTGGAGAGAGATTTGTGGAGGAGTTTATATTGAAGCGAGAGTGGAGAATTTATTGTTTATATTGAAGCGAGAGCGGAGAATTTATTGTTTATATTGAAGCGAAAGTGGAGAATTGATTGTTGATAACGTGAGAGGAGGATTTGTGGAAAAATTGGGAGGAGTTGTTACCCAGGAGTGAGGACTCAAGGAGGAAGGACAGCCCTGTGTGGACGATTTCGTGTTGAGGATTTTCCCTGAGAGGATCAGAATCGTCACCATCCCCGTGAGTACCCTTTCTTACCTTTACCACCCCAACAAGTATTACCGACACCCCTGTAATGATATTTCCCCCCAACGGTGAGCCTCTACATTCAATTATTATCATTGTTTAATGTTTACGGAAACTTATGTTGTCATCATTCAAGCCCCCTAATTAGCGATACTTTTTACTCGTACCCCTTACTTCTCCCCCTTGTTTTTTCAGAGATAGAATCACCCCTTCTTTTTCTAATAATAATTACGTGTTGCCGCAAGCTGGCTGGCCTTACCCCCCAACCCTTGGTTGATTATTAAGAAAAGGCCTTGGATTTTGTGATGAGATTTACTAGATTTAACCGCTCAGTCATTTATTGAAATATATATATTACTTATTTTTATTAGCCGCCCGAGTAATTATTCACCCCCCCCTTTTCTCATTTCAGGTCCCTCCCGTCGAAGCAAAGTAATTTTCCATAACAAATCAGTTGTTTCATTTCTTCGTTCCATTTGTTCATTTATTCGTGCCTTCACCGGGAGGTATTATATTTTAATTTCCCGGCCAAGGTCACAGTGTCTATCAATTTCGACACTATTTGTTCACCCTCACTAAGCCATTTCCAAAATGGCCAAATGGTTATACAAAATACCTCTATAGATGTGGGTAAATCAACTCAGGGTCGGGTTCTGAGTCCATCTCTACCTATAAATTTTGAACCTATTTTTTCACTATCAGTAACTAATTTCCAAGATTGCCGGCGGGGTAGAAAAAAAACGTTTCTACAGGAATATGTAAATCGACTCAGGGGGTGATTCTGAGTCGATCTGAGTGGATTTGCACTAAGAGCATATGAAGTATTGATAAAGTATTGACATTGGGATGAATTCATTGCGAAAAAATAAAGATTGATGTTGGGATGGGTGTATGGTAAAAATGAGGGTTTGAGAGTGGGATTACTGTGTTGGAGTCAAGCGGAGGTTGATGGTGGGACAAGTGCATAGGAAAAATGATGAGCTGAGGCTATGATGAATGTGTCAGGGTGAGGTAGTTAAGGGTGGAGTAATTGCAATTGGGAAAGAAAGAGAGTTTGAGGGTGGGCTGAGTATATTAGGGTGATATGCGGGTTAATGGTGGAATGAGTGTATCAGACTGGAATAGCAGTTAATGGTGGGAAGAGTTTATGGGGAAAATGAAGGGTCGAGGGTTCCATGAGTTTGTCAGGGTCAAATGAGCATTGATAATGGGATGAGCATGTGGGAACATATAACGGATTGACGCTGATTTGAAAAGGAAAATCTAACTTCCCCTGCAAATATAATAGACAACGCAGTTTCCGTATGCAGGAAAGTCCTTCAGTGATCAAAATTCTCCTTCGTCAATTTTGAAGATGCAGATATGATCCACATCTGCATACATCCACCTTGACACCATTCCCACTTACATATAGGTTTGTTTTGTGAATAACTCGAAAATATCAGCACAAAATGAAAGGCAAAAAAAGCGAGGCCCGTTCTCAACCCCACTTTGATGTATCACTTTGGTTTGCTGCTATTTCCCTAATTACTGTGAGAGTTATCGCCGGAATAGAGCGGTTTGCTCTGATCGCATGCTGGAAAAGCGTGAAATTGCTATTCAAAAAAAAATTTACAGGAACACATCAACTCAGAATCATCTCCTGGGTCAATCTACATACACTTGTAGAGAGATTATCCATTGACCGCGTTGCCATCTTGCAAATCGAGTAATGAGGGTGTAATAACGGAGCTGACATTTCTAGGTACCAGCAGACTTAGAATCATTCTCCTAATCGATCTATATATACTGTGACCTTGGCCGGGAATTTGAAATATATTAATTCTCGGAGAAGGCACGATATATCCGGGAAAATCAAATTAGGGGCAAAAATCCAGTAATCTAAATAATTTAAGGGGGACCTGAAATAATAAGAGGGTGGGGGGTTTCCAATAATTAATAGGGGGGATTTAAGTAGATTGAATTTTAATATATTCCAGTCTCCATAATACACAGATGTTCATACAACAATTACTCCAGGCCTTTTGACTAATTAACTCGAGGGTGGGGGGTAAGGCTAACTCACTTGCGGCTACGCGAAATAGTATAACATAAAAAAAAATAAAGGGGGAGAAGTTAATGGTGCAGGGGGGGAGAAGTTAGGGGACCGATCTTCTAAATTCTTACACATTACCGGGGGTGGGGGGGTTCGCGGAGAGTAGTTATTACAGCAACAAAAAAAATAATAATGGATAGAATGATTGTTCAGAGGCTCACCGTTGGGGGGAAATGATTATAAAAAGGGGAACTTCGTTGGGGCAGGGGATAAATGTACGGGTACTCACAATGTTGGCGGCCAATACTCGACCGAGAACCCTCAACTCTGTGCTTCTGGACTTTTCCTCTTTCCTTCCTTCTCCAGACTTCTCCACTTCTGGGTCTCCACGCTAGTCTAAATCTCCAACACAATGAAATTCTCCTCCGAACAATCTCTTTTCCAAAAACACTACTGGTCACGGGGCAGCTGTATCACAAGTGATGCCTGCCACTTATCTTCACACCTTCTTCCCTGATTATCGGTCATAACGGAGGTTACTCGGGGCACTCGTCATCGAGTGTCCTTTTCTTCTTAGTTATTCCTTGAGGGTCAATTGAGGGATGTCTCTTTCTTTTCCGGGTCACGTGGTGTCCAGTCTCTTCGTGGCGGGTTTTCTCCTTTTAGCCAGTCTGCGATGAGTGCGGCGTCGAGGGGAAACGGGGGGGGTTTTCTTCTTCATCGTTGTCGTCCTTTTCCACGGTTGATGTGAGTACCGCGGTGAAGGGAAATGGGGTAGGGGGAAGGAGTATCTCGGGAATGGGTTATCCAACGGTGGCAAAAAAGAGAAACTTAAACCTAACTTAGCCTAGGAAAAATAATAAGTATTAATTAGGCGGCATGGGGGGGGGGGTGCAAAATTCTGCCTCGTCACAATACAAACATTGTCTATGATCCCGCCGGCTATTTTGGTTGATGATGGTGCAAGAATGGGGTTGAAAATGATTGATACCGATCGACTCCGAATCAAACCTACATGCATTTATAGAGACCGTTTTTTATGGCCCCGTCGGTCATCTTGAAAATGGGGGGAGTGACGGTAGGAATATGGGGTTGAATTGTCCAGGTGCAGATCAGGTATAGTGACAATTCTTATGACCCTGTTGACCACTTGGGAAATGGGGTTATGAAGGTGGAGGTTAATTGTGGGATGAGTGTGTCAGGGTCAAATGGAGGTTGACGATGGGACAAGTGCATGAAGAAAATAACGGTTCGATTTGGATGGGGTTGACACACTTATCTCTGCCTAAAATCGTTATTTTTTGTCATGCATTTATCCCATGGTCAACCCCACGTCACTGTGACACACTCAGCCCAACCTCAAATCCTCATTTTTTCCCCTGTACTTATCCCACCACCAACGGACCGTTTCACCCTCACATACTCAGCCTAGCTTGACCGTGATTGGACGCTGATATTCATCCCGGCATTAACCCTTGTAACGTGACATTTTCCTATGGGAATGGAAAATGCCCATTACCTTCGCCCTACTTCCCTTGAGCCTAATAAAACCTGCTAAAATTTAAATCAAATGGGCGCCAGATAATTTTTGACCGGAATTACCAAACCGAAAAAAGCCATAATCCTAAACTCAACTGACCTCGATTTTTTTTACCTCGAAAATCGTACCTCAAACTCCTAAAGTATCAATCCAAAAATATACACTAAAATCAAAAATAGAAAGCCAAAAGGGAACGGAAAGGATAACTAGGCTTTTGGGCAAAGGTGACGGTCCTGGTTCGCTCAGTGTGCGGGTAATGGAGAGAGGGGTGAATCTTGGATGACAACGGGGTGGTTGGGCATGCCTAACTATTTATTAAATTATTACGTAAATGAAATTAAAAAAAGAAAAGATAAATAAAGCCTTCAGAAATGCACTTTATTCGGTTCATATTCTGGTGGGGGATTCGTACAAAATGGGAATCGAAAACTAAATCGTCCACTAGCACTTAAAGAAAAACCTCGCCTCAATGCCCAAGTAAAACAATCGTTAAATATTACTATGCGTAGCCCCTCATAGTTACCATTGAAATTTGCCTACAAGGATTATCGATCGGCGATAATCCGAGGAATGTCGTCTGCCTAACGCTAATCGGCCGGGAAATCGATGATTTCACGGAATTTGTCCGGGGGACATCCGGAGAAAAAGAGGAGATCAAACTCCCCGGAAAACGGCAGCATCGAATGCCGAAGGTCCAATAAGGGGACACAAAAATACCAAAAAGTCTACAAACTATTCCCGTTTATGAATTCCACCTCGAGGATTATCGATCGGCGATAATCCAAGGAATATCCAATAACTCGGAAGGACTAGGAAATAAAGGAAAGGAAAAAGAAAAAGAGAAAAAAACCGTTAACGCCCCGGGCTCGAACCCACTCTCCTCAGAACTGAAGAGAGTGAGAGAGAGAACGAGAACCACTGGCCTTCGCTGGCCGTGAAAAATCCCGCAACTTACAATCGTCCCTAAAACCCAAAATTTGGAGAAATTTTAGGAAAAATACCCACTGGCGTGGCCAGGGGAGCCCCTAATATTTTGGGGAATCATTAGCGAAGGAGAAAATCTCTCGAAAACCACGTAAAGTGGATGGGGAAATTCCGCCAAAACCGGGCCCCTACTTTTACCCCTAAACCACCCGAAACGGGGAAAATCCCCTCAAAAACACCCACCAACATAATCAGGGGAGCTCTTAGTATTTTGGCGATGCAACTACTGAGGGGAAAACCCTCCGAAAACCACCCAAAAAAGGATGGAAGAGTCAACCGAAGCCGGGCGGCCGGCTCGGACAATGCCACGACATGTCGTGGAGATATTCACGACAAGAAGGGGAAACATGCAGTTAAAACTTGTTAAACTAATTCCCAACTCACCTTTAGGGGTTTCCTTCCCTTCCTCGTGGTCTTCCTGAGCATAATCCTGCCTAAATAACCTCACGTAATCCTTAATTGCTCTTCTCACAACACGTGTTCACCTTTCGTCATAGTCAACGTATCACTGCCTTGACGCGGTCAGTGTAACAGGTGGGTTACTCACAGCCAAAAATCCGACGCGCTCTGATTGGCTGGCGTTAGTTCCGTGTTGAGGCGTGGTGCCCCCAGCGCCGATTCAAATTTAAATTCTTACCGTAAATTAGGTTCCTCAATTTTTACGGTTATCTGGAGCTTGTCTAATCGCGTATTCGGGGGAGCCTGAGTGCTAAAACGTATTTCATCTTTTTAATCATATCTTTAAAATTTAGTATGCCCTACTAACCTTAAAATTATTTAAAACTTATTTATCACTAACCCGTAAGCAACCTGGCGATTCGAAGCGGGTAATGGTTGCACTTACCGTCCTCGACCTTCCACCGAAAAACAAAACGTATACGTAAACGTATCCCTAAACTCCTGCCCTCTCTAGTTGGAACGCCAATTTATTATTTTGAACTCGCGATTTTTCTCCCCATGTGCTCCTTCCCAAATTCACCCGATCTCTCACTCTTTTCCTAACTCTTGTGGGCATACGTGGAGGGCTTCATCCTTCTAACGTACATCCCCACATGTACGTTATACCCTCATTACACATTCACCCAAGTCTCAACCCCCATTTTACCGTAATACACTCATTCCAGCCTCAACCCCCATCTCACCCTAATAAACTCATCCCAGGCTCAATCTCCCATTTGAGCCTGACAATCATTCCAGCGTCCATCGCTATTTGACCCTGACACGCTCATGGCAGCCTCAACCCGTCATTTTTTTTCATGGACCTACCCCACCATCAACTTCTGTTTGACCCTGACACACTGATGTAAGCCACCACCCTTAATCATGCACTCATCCCTCCCTCAACCCCTTTTTTTTCCATGTATTCATCCTACCATGAACCTCCATATCACCATCGCCCGCTCATCCCACCTTGAGCACCTCATTTCTTGTATATGAATCTTCCATAATGAATTCACCTCATCCTTACCCCCATTTTTTGGCAATGAATTAATCCCACGCTGTATGTACATATGTCATCAACAAGCCCCAGTCAAGTCAGCTCACACATGGGCATATGACAACTTGTATCAGTTATGTGTATTCTCAAACCGGCAATTTGTAGAGGGCTTTTTCTTCTTTAGCGGTTCCAATGGCAACCTTTCCATTGATTTACATTAGTGGACTCAGTCACTTGCGATGTTACGTCCCTCTAATCAATATGATTTGTGAACGACATGCTTGGCGTCTTTTTTATTTCGCCTTTTTTTTGTGAATAAAACTGAGAACATTTTTTGGCAAAATATGATAATACAATAACACCTCCACTTGGCCAAAATTTTCACAAAATTTTTTTTTTATTTTTTCATAGTTGTGACCAAATTCCAGGCGAATCCGTCACCTGTACTCCCGTAGGGTAACTACCTAGGTTAAGGGCGAGAGAGAACCGCGAAAATTCAATAAAAATTACCTGCTACCTTGGTTAAATCCGCATCTAAAAGTTACCTGCTACCTTAGTTAAACTCGCGAAAAGCTACCTGTTACCTAAATATAATCCGGGGAAAAGCTACCTGAATAATCTCCGAGTAATTAGCTACCTGCTACCTAATCTCCTCGCGGAGACAGCTACCTGATACCTTCTCGGATTTCCCTCAGGCTCGCGACACTAAAATAATCATTAAAGTAACAAGTAGAGACAGCAGTTAAATCCCTACGTTACCTGCACCTCCCACATCGTGTTCCTGAGACTCCACGGGCACCATGGTAAGTACCCGGGTGTTTAATTAAGTGCCAATGAGTGCGGGAAGTGTGATTTTCGCGTACTTAGGTGTCGCGGGCACGAAAATTCACAAATGGCGTCGCTACCTCGCGATATGACGCCACACGGGAAACTCACGGTTGAGAAAGCCAAAATGGTCTCTCTCAACGGCTACCTATGTTCCCTTATGCTACCTGATGCTCCCTAATGTTACCTCATAACTACCTAATCGTTGTAAACAGATTTTTGGAACGTAATTTCGCCACGAAAAAGCGATGATATACGTGATGAGGCATTCCACGCGGCTCGGAATACCCCTCTCCCATGCTACCTATGGCTGCCTATTTTCTACGCTCTCTAACACGAATTATTCGATATCCGCTACCTATTGGGTTTTCCAGGCTCGCCCGAAAGGCTCAGGAAAAGACCCCGCTATCTAATAATTTTTGCTACCTTTACCGGTTTTATCCTGGCTACCAGGAGTTAGCTTCAATTGCTACCTTTTAATAAAAATCTATCGTGAACCCCCCATCCAACTTATTGCTACCGTTACCTTACAATTTTATTGTTACCTTTTATTAAACTTTCGGCTACCTTCGCGAGGCTGGATCAACTTCTCTGGGTGATGCAATAATGCTCCCCGAGACGTAATTGTCCGCCATTTTGTGGATTCCGGCTGGGCATGGGGACGCTATCTCGTAGTTAATAATTTTTAATGGTTGGAATCCACAGAACTAGCATGCTACCTCGCGTGAATTATGATTACTTTTATATAATGGTGCCATTAATTAGCCAATTAGCCCGAGTAATCATTGGCAGCCCCGGAGACACCCTCGGGTACTTAATTAATTAATTCGTTGGCGAAGTAATCAGTTGTTTAATTAATAATTGCCCATTCAGACCGTTAAAAATCGGTTTAGTCGCGAATTAATCCATCAATAATGAAAGGGAGAATGTTGGGTACGGTTATCTACCACAACACGGTTGTTGGTTTAGCCCGTGATCGGGGAAGTATATACCAAACCCCAAAATTACGCTACCTAAACAGGGGAATCAGCTACCTATACATTCCCCAGGGTCGGAGGCCCTTTCAGTAATTTTCAATATGTCGATTGCTACCTGTACGGATATCTACCCTGCGGACCATATTGATTTAGATGATCGGTATTGAGTAGGCTGCCTAACCGGGAAAACACGTTACCTAAGGGCTCCCTACCTCGGAGGACCCCAACCGCTACCTTGAAATTTTATTAACCCCCCGACTTTGGCGGTGGCCCCGTAGGTAAAACAGATTTCGGTTAGGGATCCCGATTCCTCCACCAAAGCCCCGGATAACGCTACCTAACGCGGGAACTAAGCTACCTAAGGACCCCCTAGACCCGCGGCCCATTTCTGCTACCGAAATGGTCATCACGTTACCTCAACTGCTACCTAACCGACAAATATTCCTGGTTTCATAAATTAGTCGGAAACGGGCTACCAAATTGAATAGAGTCGTTACCGAACGATTAAATAATGCTACCTATTAGAATTTGTGCCTTAGCAACTGATCGGTAGGAAGTATAAGGTCGTATCTCTCTCTCTCGCTCGAACCCGATTAGAATCCCCTACAGTTTCCTATCTTTCCCACCTGAATAACCTGAGTAATTTAATAAAATTAAAAGCCGTCTCTCCTCATCACTGCCCCATAGAACTCCCGTTTGTCATTATTCTCCTTATATTTCATTAAGGTTAAATCCTTCTCTTTTGGGCGAATGCCGGTCGTATGCAAAATGTAGACTGAGCAATCTATATTAATTATAAGTTTCCTAATGGACAGTATTCATTTTTTTCTTGTCTGGTCAACAGTGGAACAAGTAAAGATATCTTCAACTGGTTTTTATTTTTCCTACCCGAATCCCCGTCCTTATAAATACCCGAATAGTTTAGCTCAAGTTCTTGAGATTATTTCGAAGTTTGACAATTGAGGCTCTCGTCGACGAATCCACCCCTCTCTCCACGACCCGCACACTGAGCAACCGAGCAGTCCCGTACCCTCGTACCTCCACGACTCTAGGTTTAGCTTCTGTTGATAGGAAATTCTGGGATGATCAGTGAAAAATTGACTTTTGAATACGGTTAGAGTTACGGTTGCGGTTCGTCGATTCCGCGTAGCTAAAAATCGGCTGGCGCCCTAAACATATTTTTAAGGATTGGAATGAGCTGCTGATTACCCCCGGAGTTTCGTTTAGATTTTTATGGTTTTGTCGTTCCAGAGTCGTCGGAATTGCGAGAACGAAGGTAATGGTTTTGGCCGTGTTTTCGGATATCGATAAAATTGGGCTAGGGTTTTGAGTATTTGGTGAGGCCATAGAGGAAAAATCATTATATAGTATTTCACTTCTTTTTGCAAGCATATCAATTGTTTTCACAGTAATATAATGAACCAGATGAATTATCTATCCATTATCAATCAATAGATTTTTTTCCCTCAATTTTACATCTTTCCATAATTTGTATAGGAATACGTTATAGTGCAATGAACGCTAATAACCCTCAAAGGGTTGAATTAGATAATCAACAGTTTGAGAGGTCCTATAACTGCTCAGATTGATTTCCCTCAAAATTACTCACGTGATTTTAGACGTATACATTCACTTTTATCGAGGGTTTCCTAGTCACAAAAGAGGGATGACCTGTCAGATTGTTATCATATTTTCAGATCTTCAATTTTTTCTCTCCAAAAGTAATATATATACATCTTTGACATTTCATGGCCATCGCGTTTTTGAGATAACTGTATCGTCTATGTTAACCCAAATATTTTGATTGTCTCTCAATAAGCAGGTATAGTGACCACACTTCATAGCACAATGAAGTATAGCACAATTGACAGAATATTGATTACTAAGAACAGAAACGGAAGTTGTTGGCACCACCTTCAATTTTCAATTCTAGATTTTCTGCTTGATATTTTTTGTATTTACCATGAATATATTCCATTACACAATAAGTATATCAGAAGTTGAATGCATTCTCGTCTTGCGAGTGATATTAACATACTCCTTACAATGAGTACAAAATTGAATAGTCTCTTTCCACTCATCGAAAGCTTGTTTAATTAGATTGTTCAAATCAATGGTATTTTTCATATCACTCAGCGTGAGAATAATCTTGAAACTAACTTCGTTGGAAGTATTCATGTAATTACATGACGTACAAGGATCTAGGTGAGTGGGTTCTATTCGAGTCGGTTTTTTTACCTGATCCGTTTCGGTAAGAACTTTTTCCAGAAATAGTACCGGGTCGTGTTCGGTTTCGCCACTAAATTCATTATCAACTGTTCGTGTCAACTTTGCTGCATCCAGAACTTGCTTACCGTTTGATCCATAATAATTGATTTTTAATTATTTTTTTTGAAATAATTATATTTTTTATCGGAAGTTAGACCTCAACTTGCAAAATGATTAACATCCACTTATTATGGATTAACGGCTAATTTTTAGCTATCATTGACCTGTAAAACATTTTTTTTAATTACAGAAAATTGAGGTTCATCTTCCGATAAAAAATTTAATTATTTTCAAAACATCTGGAAAAATGAATTATTATCGAATAAACGGTAATCTATCATTGACCTGAAAGTCACCCGTAAACGATTAACAGGGTCTAAATAATTAATCTATTTAATTCTTTGGTCCATGCCATACTCCAAGCCCGAATTAGTTCAGGCGCCACCACTACGACACTTTCATTCGGAAACTTATTCATACGCATGAGTATGTCTCCTGTAGTCTCTGGACAAAACTAGGAAAAAAGAGAAAGACACACATTATATTCGTTGTCAACTTTGACGAACGAATCTAACGTCGAGAGAAAAGAAAATTGAATAAATATGATATTATGATGGGAAGATATTTTTATTTAGTAATTCAATGGAAAAAGTAAAAATATCTCTATAAAGCTCACAGTCAACTTATATAATGTAACTAATGCCCAATGTCGTGAAAAATTCTCGTATTATGAGAAAAAAAATCAAACACATTTTTGGAGTAGTTGTGTCGTGTATATTATACGCGACAGCATCGGCGTGTAATGTCACACCGCTAAAACCTCCACTTGGCCGATACGCAGTCGCGTATCTTGATATTTTCTGAAGTCTAATAATTTTTATCAAAATTAAATAAATAAAATAAATAATCATAAGATAATCAAATAAGTCAAAATAATCATTAAAAAAAAGTCATGCAACTGAGTCACGGGACTCAAGTTATTAATGTGTGAAAAGCAATAATAATTAATACATAACAACTGAGTTATGAAACTCAATTGCTGAAGTCGGAACAGTCACAAAGTTTAATCAGAGATAATTTTCAAGAAATTGTCACATCAAGTCAATGAATGGAAACAGTAACGTGAAAATCGATAAGTCTACGTGACCTCGGATACTCGAAAATACTCAAATTAAATACAGACTAGAGAGAAATATTCCAAAATCACAAGACCTTGAAAGCAACGAACTTAAATAAAATTTAATGGCGAGCTTTTCACAATTTTTTGCGAAGAAAGTGATCAACCAAACGTCACGAAACTAACCAATTAACATAATAACAAGAAATAATTATTAATCTAACAAAAAAAATTTCAAATAAATTATTTGAGAGGGAGAAAGAGTCACCAAAATTCCACTCAATGTAAGTCAGCGTCCCTCAGTACGAAAACTGTCACAGGCCCATTCAGAAATGTCAATAGTCAACAGGTAGGTAACGCGGTAAATTTTATGATGGGGGGGATGTCAACGTCATCATCCATCAATCCCCATTGAACGGGCATGCGGGACAGAGATGATCTAATCGAAACGCATGCGCTATTAAATTTTGCAATGCTTTGCAACGTTACCATCACCAAATCTCTGTGTCAGAACTTCGGCATTCCCCGGGCCCACAGGCACTATTGACAGAGATGCAGATCCTGGTTCCCGGTTCACGCCCGGCATAGAAAAGTTCTCCTACACGCTGATCGAGACATTTCACAATCCCCCCGTAGGGTTCTTGTATCAGGCATACATCTGTATGTTCTTCCGCGATGCTGCGACTCAGCAGGGCAGTCCCAGCTTTGCAGTGTTGCAAGTTGATTTGTCAGCATCGGACGAGCGACGAGGTTATGCCATTCCCTCGCGAGTTATCCGCTACTCCCGCACGCCCACGTCCCTGACCCATCGGGAAGGCTTCAGGTGAGGTTCCCTACCTCAGACGACGGGCTTGGCACGCCCTTATCGGTGCCCGCCCGGGCCCAGGTGAGGGTCCCTTAGACCCCCCCGTTCCCCAGCGCCCGTCCGCTCATCGGCACCGGCTTACCCCTACTGCCGCTTGGGTGTCTCCTCGCCCTAGGCAAGGGGACGTTGGCTGTGGCCCGGTTTACCTCCGGACCTCCATGGCGTATCCCCTTACGGTTCCCGGGGCTGGTTTCCGCCTTGGCTCCCTGAGCACCTTCAGAGCCTTTCGGCTCCTCCGATGCCCCTTCTCCACCAGCGACTTTTTCGCCTCCTTTGGCATCCCTTTGAATTGGGTTTCGGCTTTCCTCAGCGGGATCCGATGCCCCCTCCTCCGCCGTCCGCCGGGACTCGTAAAAGAGAGCTCGACCGAAGCAGTAGGAGGGAGACATCACGGTCGCCCTGAGAGCATCTAAGGGTTTGGGGTCTACACCCAGAACACGGTTCAGACCTCCCTTCCCCTCCCTTCAGTCCCAGACCCGCCACTTCCTAGTGAGGCGGCCGTGGTTCTTTGTGCTCAATCGTTCCAGTGTAACCGCCGCATCCCACCGATTTACCCGGAAGGACGGCTTACTCTGGTCAGCCTAGGGAGCGCTTCCTTGTCTAGAACGACAAAGGAGGCCCCCTCCCAGGGTGATGTCTTTGCCATAGCACGTTTTAGCCAATCCTTCGACTGCCCGTGCTGTGGCAAAGACAGCACCCTGAGTGCTTCGAGCTGACCGTGAGGTTCGCCCTCGAATAACGCCTCCACCAGTGCGTCGTGGAGTAGGTTTGCCTGTTCCTCCGTTAGGGTCGACTAAGGGTAGTAGGCTGGCATCACAGCCACCTTGCCACTACCCTTTCCTGAACGAAGTTGCGCCCAGACACTCCCCCGTCCTTCGTATTTTCTCTGGCAAGGTGATGGCACCCGGGGGAGTGGAGCCGGAGGTCTCTTGAACTAGGTCCCCCGTTCCTCCTCGTCCCGCGGCTGCGGAGGAGAGGGCAGTTGCAGTAACTAGGTTTCTGGAGAATCCTAGGACGGGTCCCGTCCCCACTTGCCGCGCAGCTCCCTGTTTCCAGGACCATTCAGCTCGACCGTCCTTCTGGCCTTTCTCCTATCCACCACCTGGGGATGCACCATGGTCGGCGCTCAGCTAGTTCCTCTGGTCCCGCTTATAGGGAAAAATAGTACCCGATAACAAATATGGTTTCCACAATAGACACTCCACTTTACATGCCGTCAATAAGCTCCTTTCTGATGTTAATGAAAACCTTTTTCAATATTAGCTTGTTGGGGCTGTTCTCCTGGATCTAGAGAAGGCTTTTGATTCAGTATGGATTAACGGCTTAATTTACATTTTAATTAAGAACAAATTCTCCATCCCTATATTGAGAACCATCTGGAATATGATCCATGGCAAAAGCTTCCAAGTGATCAATTATAACAATAATAAGTTTAGCCACAAATTCAATATTTTAGAGGGTCTACAGCAAGGCACGATCAACTCACCCTGTTTATTTTCGTTATTCACATCACACATGATTAACGCATTTGACTTCAACACCAACAATGATACTTTATGTAGCTGGAGATCACCCTAAAGATATATGTTTAAAACTAAACCTTTTACTTAACAAAGTCATTCAAATGTATTCCGCTTGGAATTTAAATGTTAATCCCTCTAAAAGCGAATCAATTTTATTTAGAGATATAATGGCTCGATACTCCAAAAGCAAAATACAGGCTATTAGAGAATTCAACTTAGAAATCACCCATCCTATTTCACTAGTAGCTACCCAAATTCCACATCGTAACTCGGTGAAATACCTCGGAGTACATATTGATACCTTTGTCCGGTGTGCAAAGCACAATGATTTCCAAATAGATAAAGCCCGAAGAAGATTCAAATGCCTTGGCTTCCTTTTTCATAATAAATATGTGAATAAAAGAACAAGGGTTATTTGCTACCTGCGCTTGATTAGACCTTTATTGACGTACGCCTCCGAAGTCCTTTGGAATATGGGGGCCCATCAGATCGAGGCACTCAGATTATTTGAGAGAAATTGTCTCCGCACCTGCTTGCTCTTACATCGATCCCCTCATAGCAATTTTCAGCATCGGGTCAAGAATGACTTTTTATATAATCAGGCCTTGATACCTAGAATCGATAATTTTATACTTAGACTTGCTAGGAATTATTATGCTAAGCTCAAAAGTATTGACAACCAAATAATAAACTCCCTGGCTGAGTTCCCTTATGAGGAGGCTGAATCTAGAGCCAGATGCGTCAATATCAAGGCTCAGTATTTCATAGATTATGATAAAATCGGCCTGCTTCAAGATCACAGAAACAGACCGATATTATATCACATCCCTCGACATAAGTATGTTAAACGGATCCCAATCGGTTCTTTAACAAATCCAACATTTAAATATTCTAGAGCTATTCCTAACATTGATCAAAATGATTTCTCCAGACTTTTAAATTTTTATTTGTTATGTCCGGGACTAGTGGTCGGGAAACCACGTTATTTATTGTTAAAAATAAAAGCGCCTCCGAATTAACGATAATAAAAATAATTTGAGTCGGAGTGTTGCTCATGGACTCGTTCCCGAAAAGTTTGTCGAAGTTTTTCCTTATAAATGCAAATAGTTCTTATATTCCTTTCATTTCTGAAAGAATTAATTAAAATGTCTGGGAAAGAGGGGTACTTTCGACTCTTTTAAGTCAGATTTTCAATGTCTATTCAGAATGTTTATTTATGCCGATCTTTTGTACAACTTGAGATTGATATTCCTTTATAAAATGTGATTCTTGACAATTTAGAGTGATCTTTTATTTGATTATATATAATTCAAAGTTCAAATGACAAAAATGAAATTTATAAAATAGTATTTAAATTACTTACAGTTGTTCTCGTTTGATTACAATTTTTATTTTACCAGAGGTGTAATTTTTCGTCCTCTGGGCGTTGAAATTTGTTGATAAATACAGTGGGCTTTAATGCTTTTCAGCCTCACTGAGTAATACACACACGACCGGTTTTATTATTTATGAAACCGTCGGAATTTCCAAAATCTGCGTTTCAGATTTGGAAAGGAAAAAGAAGTCACAGTTTAAAATTTGTTTCAAAAAGAGCGCTCGGAGCCGCGGTTGCTCTTGATGAATTTTTAAATGTGATTTAGGAGAAAATTCTTGAATATCACAACTTTTTCGGATCTCAGGCGACGAACAATATCCCGAAAACTATACTGTTTTATCGGTACTGTGGCGCTAGTCCGATTTTAAAAGATTTATATGATTTGAATTTTTAAATCTCCGAAGAGTGAGAACCGCATGGTTCCACGATTTTTCCGCGACTGGTGATTTATTGAGCATAATTCGATTTTATAATTTTGAATTTGGGGCATTAGCTGATTCAGTGGGAATGATTGATGAAAAGATCTTTTATCTGTTCTACATTATTTGTGTCATTATTTGTATTTATACTCATCTAGGTTTAAGACTCGTCGAAACTCCCACCGGGGGCAAATTTCTCAATTTTTCCCTACCCTTGCATTATCGACGTGTCTTTATCATGGCCAACCGCGGAAATATTACTTTAAATGGACAAGTAACAGCTGCAGAGTACGATCCTGAATTTGAAAATGCAGAACATCTTTTTAGAAATGTTCCTGCTTTTTATGGGAATAAACATGACAGAGTTACTTATGATATTTTCGAGGAAGAGGTTCACTATATGATCCATGCCGTGCCTAGAAGTAAAGAGGGTTTATATATCAGTGCCCTCTGCTTAAAAATTAGGTATCCTGCCAGATCAGAAATTGCAGGAAAAACATTTACCTCAATTTTAGATTTATTAAAAGATTGAGGCAGTAATTATAGACTCGAGAAAACCGGATTAGGAACTCGAGAAGATAGTGTAATCAATGGAGAGTGTATCTACATGCCAACCCGCAAATAAAACGCCCCTGTATAAAAAAAATACCGATCGATTCGGAAAAACTTCCTGAACAACATATCAAAATGTGTATCCCCAATTCGATGTCCTTATTATTGAAATTAATTAAAAACTGTCAATAATTTTAGATGAACGCCAAGAAATCTTCTCACTTCCGTTCAACTCTACCGATTTCAATAAAAAAAATACCACTATTTAACCGACAAATTTCTCTATATGTTACAAGCAATAAACAATGTTTCAAGCCCGCCGTTATTTTTGTTAAAAATTGTGAACATTTTCTTGCTCGAAATAATAAACAATGGTCACGTGATCGGTCTGGGCCCGCCATTAGCAGCGTGCGCATCCCATCCCAACAAGCGGTATGCGCAGTAGATTTGAAATATCATAAAATTATTGTCAAGTAATGATATGCTATAAAATTCTGCGGCGCCGTGTCTGAATCCGAAATAAATG
>NW_011888041.1:0-1325 GCF_000806365.1 Fopius arisanus | reverse complement strand
ACGGGAGGGACCTGAAATGAGAAAAGGGGGGGGGGGGGTGAATAATTACTCGGGCGGGATAGTAGGAATCAGTGTTATATATTTCAATGATTGGTAGAACGTTTAATATAATAAATCTCATACCAGAATCCAAGGCCTTTTCTTAATAATTAATCAAGGGTGGGGGGTAAGGCCAGCCAGCTTGCGACAAACACGCAATTATTATTAGAAAAAGAAGGGGTGATTCTATCTCTGAAAAAAAAGGGGGAGAAGTGAGGGGTACTAGTAAAAAGTATCGCTAATTAGGGGGCTTGAGTGATAACAAAACATAAATTTCCGTAAATATTAAATACTGATAATAATTGAATTTAGAGGCTCACCGTTGGGGGGATATATTATTACAGGGGTGTCGGTAATACTTGTTGGGGTGGGAAAGGTAAGAAAGGGTACTCACGGGACGGCGACGATTCTGATCCTCTCAGGAAAAATCCTCCACACGAAATCGTCCACACAGGGCTGTCCTTCCTCTCTTAGTCCTCACTCCTGGGGAACAGGTCCTCACACTTTCTCCACAAATCCTCCTTGGCAAATAATCCCACAATTTCCTCAACACAATTCTCCTTAAAATTCTCTCCAACAACTCTTTCACAAATACGCTCAAAAGAACTCTTCAAAATATCTGTTACGCACGGGGCAGCTGTATTACGAGTGATGGCGTTTCATCACTCGTTCTCCTTCTTCCCCGATTATCGGTGATAATCGGGGTCAATCGGGGACACTCGTCATCGGGTGTCCTCGTCTTAATTATGCGCCCGGCGATGTTAATATCTGCTCCCTTTCCTTCTTCCGGGTCACGTGGGCCGTGACGTAGTCGTGGGGTGTTTTCTTTTCTTCCGTCGGGCGCGTGCAGCGACGAGGGGAACGGTGGGTGCGGGGGGGCTTCTCCTTTTCTCCAACGATGTTTCGGTCGGGCGTGAGTGCAGTGCTGAGGTTGGGCGCGGGGTAAGGGGAAGGAATATTTTTGGGAGTGGGAGCCAACGGTGACAGGTTTCCTAACCTGTTGCTGTGTTCTTGTCTTTTTCTTAATTCTAGCTTATTCTACAAAAAAGTGTATAAATTAGGGGGCTGGGGAGGGGCCAAAAAGTGCCTCGTCACATCCTTCATCTATTCTATTCATCTTCTATGTGGTTACTCTTGCAGAGATTGGTTAACCAATTTAATTCATTGAGATATCATCGATTGATGAACTTTCTGTTGATTTTTCCAGGAAGGCCGAAAATAGCTGATTTGGAGACTGCTTTCGCTGGCGTCTGCCGCTACATGGAGGAAAGTGATGACTGCCAATT
>NW_011888040.1:12431-60445 GCF_000806365.1 Fopius arisanus | reverse complement strand
AAAAAAAAAATAAAAAGAAAAATTTTTGATTTGCGTAATTAATTCGCGAAAAACTGCCTCTGTTTATTTCCATCGAACATATTGAAGTGTGCTGCATTGGCTGCGCTAGCTTTTGATGGGTGCATCTATTGGTGCATCTTCATGAGCAACTGAATTAATTGATGGTCAATGGCTAAGTTAACTGGATTATACTGTCAGAAGTGGCGCGCTCATGGATTTTTCTAATAGTCATGACCGACAAATGCTTCGTGTCTTCAGTGATGAAATACTATTATTCATTAGAAAACTCATGGATCCCTCCAAGCTTGAGATGTTCCATGTTTGAATAATAAGAAATCATCTCGTCATTGTCCCAATTTCTGCAATCCATCTGATAACTTTCGGTGGCTCCCGGTGTTTGGAATGTTATGGGTTCGAAGCCGATGTACCCCATTAGTCTGCTTTTTCTGTTGTCAGTGGCGGGGGTGGCGTGAGTGAGGTCGCCCATTCCTAGCTTGCCGACATGTTTTCCTCTTTAGAGCCGTTCCCATCTGCTGTTACCATTGGAGGATTGTTTGGCCACTCGTCTCCTTATTTAATAAAGAAATTAAAAAGATTCCCTTAGAAATGCATTAGGCAATTGTGTGGCTTCTTTTGAATGATTCGCAGCTTCCAGCTTCTGTTCTCTTCATATTTACACCTTTCACCGCCGTCTTAGTTCTTTTTATTGTCTCTACTCCACATAAACGATAATGAGTCTCGACATACCGATAGTCCCTGCCGTTATGTGGGATTTTGTCTCAAAAACTTTCTATTTTTCCCCTATCGCGCTCAGGCATCCTTCCATCTGAAAACTCAACCATAGTCAATTGTGGCGTCCGCAACAGGGCGCAGTCTATGAATAGGAAATATAAAGACAGCGCGTGAGGTTGTGGAAAAAAAACTAATGAACTGAAATTCATACGGTAACAGCAAAGTCAGTAGACATTTAACGGCGTTTTTGCATATCTCCTCAATCGGTGATTTAATCATTCGTTTACGGAATTTTTAACTTTAAGCAGCATGATAATTGCTGAACCTCGGCCACTTTAGATCAAAAATCTTTTTAAAAACACTTGGAAACGTAACTTGAACCCATTTCGGAGGCTGCATCCGAAATCCAACCCTGTATAGAAACAATTCCGAACAATTCACTGCCGTTCGGTAGTACCACATTTTTAATCATTTTTTTCTCAACAGTGTATGCTATGGAGTTGGTATATGGCGAATGATACACAGTTTTATGTATTGGGTATGCTCCTGCTATTGCTCTCCATCAAGTATCTCAAACTGATCGCTGTAACCGTTATTCTACTCATCGTGTCGTCTTGGTTAACGACATTCTCAATTGCTTATAGAAATGACTACGTTGCACGGTGAGTATTATACAGCACTAAATGGAATGTATCTTTTTTGTCGCAATTTCATAAATATATACGTGGAAAGTGCTTAAAAAAATAGGCGACTGTTATAATTAAGTCATTCAGAAAGACAATAAAATCATAATAGCATTTACGGTAAACATCTAGAACAACCCCTGTGAATCATTGTAGACTGTCAAAAGGGGAATGTGTACTTCTCAGTCCCCCGAAAGACGGAATTGGAGACTTCTTTTGGGGGGCCAAATTTACTTATGAGAGATGATTTTTATACACTTTTATTTGCATTGCATGGCAACGGGGGTTGTCTCCCGAAAGCCAGCACAGGTTGACTCACTGATAGATAATGGACGCACAAATAGATGATTGATTCAGACAATCTTAACCATATTTCTGGGACACCCATATTACATCACAGCATGACTCTTCAGCACCAATCGAAGCACGATGAGCAGTATACGTCCAAGCCCCTTCTACGAGTATGGAATTTCAAATCTATTAAGTATCATACGTTCACTCATTGTGTCAACAGTGGCAGGTGGCGGACCTGCGGTATTTTTGAAATCAAATCACCGACCTACCATCAACACTCTTCCCAACTATTAACTATCGTAAATACTGAAAGGGCAACACTAAGTGAACCAGAATAATTGGGAGTTCTCGAGTTACTGTTTGCGCTGGGCACAAAATGGGGATTTTCCACATTATTTGTACATAGATTCAATTTGTGCAACTAACACAGCGGTCGTATTGATCCAAATGGATTTTCAATTTTCAACATAATTATATGACATCTTGACGAATTTCGGTCGTGTCGGTGCATCCTGCAGCCTGCATTGCATGACGCTAAAGAAATTTCATTGTTTCAATTAGAATAATATGCAAGAAAAAAACTAGTTGATTGCTCTTCCAACCGAACCTCTATTGGTTTTTCGACGGTTTCTATCAAATTAGGGAACAATAGAAATGTTGTGGATGCCGCAGTTTAGTATCGTTAAATTTTTATACATTAGGGAAAAAATTGGTGTAACAACAAAAAAAGAGAGGACAACCCCTGGACACCGCGAATCATCTAAAAGAAGCCATACAATTGCTCAAAACCATTTCTAAAGAGATCCTTTTCACTTCTTTTCATTTCTTTGATGAACACGAAGCACCAGAAACTTGAACAACCTTCCAATGGTAGCTGTAGATGGTGGCAGCCAGAAAAAAGATAAAAATATCGGCAACCCGGAACGGGATCACCTCAACCACGGGTTGACCGATATCCACCAAAGAAAAGGTAGGCCATTAAGGATACATATTACAATAGTTATCCGCTGCCAAGGAACGTCCACAATTTATGCGCCATCAACGACGGAAAAATGGGTAAACATGCCACTTTTGACATTAGAAAAACATTAATTGGAGAAAGGCCAATGCACAATCGTCCCGTCTTTTTCTCAAAAACGGGAGGAAAAAGGGTGAGGGGACAGCGTCCAGAAAATTCCTTTCTGAATACATCATTAACCATATCAAGACGCTTCTCATCACACCTAAAAAAAAACGTTGGAGGACGAAATATCCAAACAGTAACGGCCGTAGGGGAATCACGCCCGGACAGTGTATAAAACATGATTTTTTCATCAAGGCAGTCTAAATTAAAACGTCGACTCGAAATCTTCAAGCGGTAGTCTGCTCATCATCCAGTTAGCCATCCATGATCCATCTACAAAGAAGCAACTCTGCAAAAGCATCCTCTGACGTCAGGACTGGCCCTAGTCTGAGTGTACAGGTCGACTCTCTCATTAAAGCCAGCTCCTCTGAATTATTTCAAGTAAACCAACGAACCACTCTGAAATAAATCTTGCTCTCAGCCTGAATCTATTCAAAGTGGTACCCTGCCAATTCACCTGACGTTCCGAGGCTCGTCTTTCAGAAAGAAGCTTCACTTCGTTCTCTATTGGAACGGCTGACCCAGAGTCTGAGTGTACAGCCCGATTCCTTTCGTTATATTAAGTTATCTGCAATTATCCACCCGAATCCGGCCCAGCACCGACGTTTATTCTCTTCAAGCGGTTTTGCACCTGTTGTTCCGTTAAAACTCCAAACTACCGTGAGTCAGAAAAAGACACCAACAACATTTACACTATTCTTTCCTGGTTTTTATTTTGGACTTCCATTTTTCTGTATTTGAAGTGAAATGTAATCAATTTGAATTTTCCCTATTTAAACGGAAAGTTAAGGGTATTTTTGTCTTTGTGTGCTAATTTCTCATTTAATAACCATTGTGTACTTCGGTACTTTAGTCGTTATAGGCCTCACCAAATGAGTTTTATAAGATTTTTTCTCTTCCGGACACTATCATGACCACTACCATGACCACTACCGGACATGACGTCTAGTTACGGTGAGCTCACCTCAAGGGTTCAGTTTTAGTTGATATTTCGACCTACTTAGTGGTCCAGGATCCGCAACAGAGAGACGAAAGTAACGCCAAAATTCCTCATCATTAGAACTATTCCGAATGGAACATTCAAGAAAAATTCTTAATTCAAGAAAAAATAAGGGTACATATTTAGTAGATTCACACCATCATTTCGCCCCTGGTTCGAATTTCTCACGAACCTCACATAATCGTGTTTATTGATCTTCTATTTACCTTCACGCACGTTCCTTAATGTAAGAATTTAAATGGAACAATTGAATATTTTAATTTTGCTGCTCTTTGCGTCATCCAGGGCCAACGATTCGGACGTTGTACGGAAGTATTTCTACACTCACACACACGCAGACACTCAAACGATTTCCATTCGTCACTCTCACTCAACATCATGCTGTGAACATTGGGTTACTACATGAGTCGAAATATTGAATAAAAAGTGAACCTTTGACATGAATTGACCGTAAGTAATCGTGACAGGGAGTGTTCGGGGAGGGAAGGATATTATAAATCTCACTTAGTGGGGTCTATTGCGTGGGATAAGTCCTGAAATGGATAATGGTTTGTCAATGAGGAAGTAACACACAAAGAAAAACATACCTTTAAATTTCCCTTTAAATAGATTTAAAATTTATTACACTTCACTTGAAATACCGAAAAGTAAAAGATCCAAGATTAAACCAGAAATAAAGGTGGGAAAAAGTATAGGATAGAATAATGTGAATGTTATAGCCCTTTTAGTAACACTCACTTTAACCAAAGGTACCAGAGTTACCTTTCAAGCCATAATGATGGTCACTTAAGTAGCTACCCGATATCCTGACATTTCACACTATTATATGGGGTTGTGTCCCAAATTTTTCATACCGAGTTTGTCCTGATGTATAAAAACTCAATCGTGGTAAATTGTGGCGTCCCCGACTCACCCGAATGAGTCCTAATACCCATAAGACGAGGAATCATCTTTTATCTATGACATCGGAGACGCCACGTATCAGATGATGTTGATCGGCGCGCTTTAATTTTGCGGATTTGAGACATGTGACTCCTATTTATCACATCTGTTACGGTCATGAGTAGGGAATTTATAGAATAACTAAGACAAAAGCAGCCCCAGGAGGTGATTTTTCGCCCAATTTTTTTAGCGTGGATGGCGGAGTGAATGTAGGTTGGGAACGTAATGTGTGGAACAATGTGCTAAAGCACACCATGAAGGATTGCGAACAAAGCTGTAAAAGAGGAAAACGATTTATTCCAATTTAAAGGGATTTTTCCGACCAAAATTGAGGATTACAGATTTTACCAAGAATTTGGAAAAAAGGAAGAAAAGTGATGTGATATAAATATTCTACTTACAGTGTTTTTTTGTAACTGATATGGTAGAATCTCTCAGTACGGTAGTTCTGGGCGTGCGTGAGTCGTTCAGAGAGTTCGGCAGGTGGTTGTTCCAACAGGCGGGTTGAATGAAGGTGTAGAGCGCTCGATGATTGGTCGTTTTGTGACTGATTGAGTCAAATCTTGCCCAAATTTACAAATTCATGTCTTCGCAGGGTAGCCTGTCTGGTTACACCCTGTTATGTCGACACTGACTTTGAATAGACTAGAGATAAGCACCGCAATTGGTGACTATTCGCGAAAACTGCAAGTGAACCAGAAGACGTTCAGATTAAAACCTAGGTTGAGATTGTGAATGAGCTGATGATCATCGATAGTTGCCACTCTTATGGAGTAAAACTAGGGGATCTGCATGATTTGCAGGGTTATCATCGAAAGACGTAAGAAAAAAGAAGATCCCTTGGTCGCGACACGTGCTCTGGTCCTGTCTGTTCCGTTGAGAAGTTTGTGGCTAACAACCTCAACAGAGGTGGTTCTGCGCTTCTTTGCTTTTGTGCTTTTGCTGGTTCCATGGAACTCTTTGAGCTGCTGCAGTGAAGTCTCTGCTCTTTTCCTGAGAGCTCATTAAAACTAAATCGTTAATATGAAACACAATTCGGATGAGAGAGGGAGAATTGTTTCACGGCGCTTTTCTCGACTACACTTCATTAACATAGCACGTGCAAAAACCAAAACAATGCGAAATTAAGGAAGACCACAAATAAGGAACAAATTCCGGTAGCTCGGTATCGCATCCGCGATGACGGCTGGTCTCGAAAAGTGTAAAGAAAAGGATTCCCAACAGTGAAATATCGAAGGAAAGAGGAGAAGAGCTAACAGAATATACCAATGAGGTTGTGGTGAGGCATCTGACAGATACTTATCTCTGGACGGTCCGTCAGATCCTGCAAATGCTCGGGACGACCGATTTCATCTGCCGTGATGCAATTGATATATAAATGTTTCACCTGTTGCGGTGTCAACCTTCATTACGCCATTTCCTCCACATTCTCTATTATTCTGTGAACCGCACGTAATGTGATTCTCTTATTCCCACAATTAGATTGCCCGTATCTGTGTAAATCTTGTGACCGTTGCTAAAATCATATTGGAGAATAATCCCACTCCGTTATAAATAATATTAGTTAATGGAGAAATATCCAAAGTTAAGGTGAATCAGAGCCGGAATTTTTTGTGACTAAGCAATTTGGAATAGTTTCTTGAACTTTTGACAATCAGTGGCCTCATGCCCGGCGTACCTGCAATATTTACACACAGTTCTGAAAGGCCTGATGCTGCATCAATCTAAAACGCAACTGGTAATGACTAACATCATGCCTATGAGCTGCGACGTAATTTCAGGAGGTTCGCCGAACTCTCCTTCCGTTAGTCGGCCCTCTGGCACCAAAAATACACCAGAATAAATTGAATAAAAAATCCTTGAGTCAGGCACCAGGTCATTTAACAGAATGACCACCGTCAATATCCTTCTACATTTGCAGCTTCAATTCTCCTGCTCGACACGTAGAGATTTAAGATTAAATCGGAAAATGAAAGGAGATGCAACTGGGATAGACAAATTAATTGAATAACAAAAAGCTATAAAATTGTGGGGAGAACATTCTTTAATTAGCCTCGATACACTAGAAAAAGAAAACTATTAAGTAAAATGAAATCCCTTTAAATCGAATAAACGTCTGCTCTTAAAACCCACCACCCGGGAAGTGATTTTGCCGACACACGTGAACGCACGCAACAGGTAGGTAACGCAGTGATCTATGATTATTGAAGGGGGGGGGGGGACGTCATCATCCACCTATCCCAATCCATCAGGCATGCGCGACAGCTATGATTGATTTTATACGCATGCGTTCTCAATTTCCACAATGCTTAAATATAATCCACTGTCTCTAATTAATAAGAATAAATTCTTAGCGCTTCCTTAGTATCTCCAAATTAATTTCCTGCGTTGACCGCTATCCTCGGAGAGACAACTCTCTCACGTAATTATCATTTAGCAAATTCTCTGCTGATCTCCAATCAGCCACGTGTGTCCATCACTGCATCACTTCCGGTGTTATCGACGACTGCATTGTGGCTCTATTATCGGCCACATCCAGAAACCAGTCAAGTGCCAGAATTGAAATGAGCCTGACGGCATCTTCCGGCGTCCTCGGGATCCTCGCTGATATCCTCAGCAGGAGCGCTGTAAATTTAATTCGAACATTAAAACAAAATGACAATAAAATATAATCTTCTCCTCTCTTCACACGGACTCCCGCCATTGAAAGTGAGTTCCCTCCTGGTGGAAGTCTCTGAAATCGCGAAATGGTCGAGAACCAGTAACTGGTAAGAATACCACCTTACATCACATTTCAAACAATTTTAAATGGACTGTTTATCCATCGAGGTGGGCGTACTTCCCTTCACTTTTGCATCACAGGTTGTACTGAGCGATGTCTATTTTCAGGATTATGAACAGAACCATCTGCACCTACTGATCCTGCATGACAAAATGAGGCATAGAAAGCGACTGTAGCGGTTTATGTTTCTCATATACTTCTCCTTCCCCCTCCTGAATTTTCTCGTTCACATCGAATGGATTTGCAGATAATTTTTGTGAAGGATTCGCTACGCAAGAATATCCATTACCTTGATGGTTACTGGAGACACCCTTCAATTTTTTCTTTTGCGTACTGTTTGCTAATCGAGTTCGAAGTAATTCATTTGGCTAAACGTCGTCATTCTCCTGATGGATGTCCGCCTAAATCTACTTCTGATTATCGGTGTCTAGCAACCGCAATATAGAGATTGCTTAGAACTCTGTTGTAGATTAACATTTCTATTAATTTTTCCATCTGAATTGAATAAATTTCTCGTTCAACGTGTTGCTAATGAATAAGGATCAATGTTAGATTGTTCCGGTTGACTACGGTCTCTGTACTAGAGACAGTGAATTATTTACTCTACAGCAAAATACCATAATCTTACTGAATTAGTAACTACCACTTGGCTCTCACTTTCTCCGCCAGGATAAGTCCGTTGTACTAGGCGTTTTGATAAACTTTAGTAGTGAGGTGGATTTCCTCACTTCGTTGTACTTCCCCTTTTGATCCTCTGAATTACTAGGGTAGCTTTCCTTTGAGAAAAATGCAAGAAAATCCTCGGCTGGTTGACCGTAAGGTAATCTTCTCGCACTGTCGAAGACAAAAGGCTGTTGCGACGACGGCCAGTGTAGACTGAGCTTATCTAACTGTCCGTATATTATCTCGTTCTCATTTCGCCATGATAAGCAGAGAATTTTCAGGCCTCTGTCATCCCAAAATTGCGCTGCCACCAAAAATCTAATACACAAGAACGGTTAGATTCGTTGAAAGGGATAAATCACACGTAGATAATTATTAGAAGTAAATATCTCTCAGGGAGGATCGACTAGATTAATAATTTGATGGCCACTTTTACACAAGGTGACTGTAATGAAATTTGAAGCCAATTCATCAGTATTATTATATATATCGTGTTAGTAGTAGCCGAGGCAGCAGTTAGCCTCCGAGATGTATTGTGACGTATTTTGTCCTCCGCGGAATAATGGGAAAATATAGGCAGCCCGCAGCGACCAACTAAAATTTTGATAAAACAGTCAAAAATCTAAAACATAAAACTCGAGTGTCGGCAGACACTGCCAACCCATTCCCAATATGAAGTGAACGATTCTGTATGATATTAAATTAAAGAAATATAAGTGCCTTTACAGATCACAAAAAATGACAAATTCGAATCTGGAGGGAACAGTACACCGATGACCTCGAAAGTCCAACGTCCTGAATACAAAAAGAAATCGATATTTCTCGTGACAATGTTAAAATTCAATAAGAAATCAATAAAATGTTCGAAAATGGCGTTATTCGTCATGGGCAGTAAGTCCAGAAATTAAAGATCAATCTAACAAAATTGAATTATAAGCCAATCATTTCAAATGCTTCGCACACCATTCAGCGTTTTTTATCCAAACAAAGGCCCAGGAAAGCAGCAGAGCAAGTTTTTAAAATAGCTTCCAAATCGAAATCTTGTCTGGCACGATAAGGGAAAAAAACTAAAAAGGAGCGACGATTAACAAATTGCTGCGTGCGTCCGGATGTCCAAACAAGAAGTGCTCTTCAACGGTGTAGCAAGTATGCTCAACAGGTAACGAAACCGGCCAACGCCGTGATTGGCCCATCACTTTCGCGAGACTATCTGATGAGTCAATATTAATATCGCCAATAATAACGATACATTCTTCAAAAATAAATCCTTATTTGAGTCCAGCAATACAAGAAAGTCAACAGTTGGACCCCTTAGAATCGATTAGATTTAAGTTTGCGGATGGTCGGACTAGCCTCGCCAATGCCACCGAACTCCGATGAGAGTTATTGTAGTTCCGCTTGTTTTCTGCACGGATTATATGTCCAGCCCGGCCTTTCTTGCCAGTCTTAATAGATCCGCTGCATCCTTGTTCGCGACTTAATTTGCGGCGGGGACGGCAGTTCGCAATCTCGTGGCTGCCAGAGCCGGACAGTCACATGGGATGTGTAGACTGTCCTCTTTTGCTTCATTATAGAATCTGCACCACCCATCCGAGTCCATGCCGATGACTTTGTAATGTTCTTCAAATCTGCCATGTCCTGTGAGCAGCCTGACCGTAGTGGCCACTTTTCCTGCCCCTGGCCAGTAGGTGTTTCGACCTTTTCTTGCTCGAGCCAGGCATGATTGCCCTGGCCTTCCTGCAGGTCTTTGTGCCTTTCTACCGCTTCGATTGTTCACGTCGGAGCTTTTTTCCACGCCCTCCGTACCTGGCCTCTCAGTTGAGCCAGGGTTGCGTTCCACCAGCTCACCTGTTTGGTTCCTTTGATGGCGCGTATTGCACAGTCATTTTCAAAAGAGCTTCTGATTACTTCTCCAAAAGATTGGGCCGCATATTACAGTCCCTCGTTACTCTCGAACCTGCTGGGTACGTTCTGGGTTCTCAGTGAGAGTTCCTCCTTGTACTCCGCCGGGTCCGTTTTTTTCGGATTGCTCTTCCGAATAGAATTCACTCTGCCACTCAGCTTAAGGCGTATTTGACCATAATCAGAGCCCTTTCTTTATATTCTTTAGAGACCCTCCAATCTCTAACCAAGTCCGCCATGCCTGCTGTGCATATGGTGATATCCAGCACTTCCTGCTTTCTGTAGTCTGCGAAGGTCGGCTCGCTCCCCCTGTTCAAGAGTAGCAGGTCGTTGACTGTCATGAAGTCGTGTAGGGCTTCTCCCCTGGCATTGGTGTTTAAGCTTCCCCACCCCAGATGGTGTGAGTTCGCATGGCAACCAAGCAGGAGTTCTGTTCCCTCGTCGTTCACTCTGGCCTTCAGCGCTTCCACCTCAGGTGTTGGCGGGGGTCAATTGGAGTCATAAGGTAGGTAAGCTGATCCTACCATATATTCCAACGTTTCATTTGCACGTACTTGGGCTTTCAACTTGGCTACGGCCAAGTCCCCCTAGCTGAGCTGCGATATAAGAGTAAGTTCCATCCCTTTGACCAGGATGCATGCCCTTATTCTGTGTTCTCTGGGGTTCACGTGGAATAATCTCCCGCACTCTCCTAGGCCTCTGATAGTCCCATCCATCAACCACGGTTCGTCGATGAGAGCTATGGCTGTTTGCATCCCAGGAAGCATCCGGCAAAGTATGGCCGAGATACTTTTGCGGTGATGCAAATTGATCTGAACGATTTCGATCGACCCGTGAGCCATTGAGGGACTCACTTGTTTTCCACGGTCGCTCCGTGTCCCTCAGAGTGGTTTTTTACGATTCTGCCGGGCTTCGGCAGCTTCGCAGCGTCGAGCACCAGGAACGACGTGTCTCCTATTTTGTTTCCGGGAAATAGGCTTTTCAGCTACGTCTAAATTGGAAAAAAGTCGTAGAATTTTTAATTGAAAGAGGAGTAATTAAACGGTCTTTGTTTAAATTGTGGCCAAGAGATGAAACTTAATCACGAAATAAGTCAATTTAAATGCAGAAATACAATAGTCCATATCAATAACAGTAGGCAAGCAACCAAAACACAGTGTAATACTGAAAAAAGCATTTACACTGATTCATGGTTTATGCGTACCAAATGGAAAATTAAAATCATTTTCTGATTACTTAGCCAATATCTGCTCACACCAAAAATCACTCTACCTCAACTAATAATAGAACACAATATAGATAGAAAAACGGCCCATAAATGAATCAAAAAAAAGAAACTAATGAAGTCCTAACTGAAAAGGTTACCAGGTTGAGAAAATATACATTAGGGGGGGAAGGTAAAATCGTGGAGATGAAACTTTCATAGAAGGGAGATAATATAATACAGGGAGAACGTCCAAAGGATAATGGCTAGCCAACATATACGAGCGTGATACCGGAGAAATTCGAGGATCGCCAGTAGTAAATCGGTCGGCAAACACCTCACACAAATATATTACGTACAATGTAGAGGTCGGTACTACCGTCACTGATGGGTGGAACGGTTATTGTGGATTGTTGCTGAAAGGTTACAACCACAAAACAGTGAATCATAAGATTCAGTTTGTCAACCCCCCGGAAAAAATTGTACATACTCAGAACATCGAGCGAGTATGGAGGAGTATCAAGGAGCAGCTACATAAATATGGTGGCGGCAGAACTCACATAAGAGAGACAATAAGTATGATTATCTTCAATCGGGAAGTAAGATATTTTGACCGGATTAATGAAATCTGCGATGTATTGTTCAAATTGCGAAGTTCACATCGAGACCTACTAAAAGAAGTAGAAATTTAAATGTTTAGAATTAATATCGTTGCAAATAACTTCCACAATTTGGGGGAAATCGACCGATTGTTTGTCAAAAAATCCCGTCGTCTAGACAATAAAAATTTTTCGAAGAATAAAAAGGTTTCCAAATATTTCAAGTCCTTTAGTAAACCAGTACACGGTTATAATAGACTTTGGATTAAAGAGCAAAACGAAAATTAAATTTTGAAACCGTTAATATTTATATTGAATTATATTAAATCTCAAGTAGGTGGGAAGGAGAAGGTCGTATTATTCCCATCTAATTCTTTAAGAAAAATGAAAATAATCTCAGGTGCTGACTTCTATGGTTGTCGTGACCTTGGGATGTACAATATTAATTGACATGTGGTACTCTAAATTACGGATGAATAATGAAAAGAAAAAAATAAAAACAACCAACCTCAATTGGGAAAAAAATTGGCGAAACATTGGAAAATATAACGGTTGATAGAGAGGTCGAATACCGAAAATTGTTCTTTGGCAGTGATGGGAGATAAAAAAAAAATTAATCACCATTAACTTAACAATGACAGCCCTCAATCGACTTCTGAGGCAATTTTCCAATTGTCAATTGTCTCAGATACCAGCAGAGCTACGAAATTTTGTCAAAAGAGCTTTTCTGTTTTGGTAATAAAATTAACCATGTCAAAGATTTTCGAACAAAATCCCTTAAAATTATCGATTTACGAAATAATTAACAAATGAAAAAAGAACTGACAAGAGGCTGGTACACGATTGTTGTGTAATCGTAACCACTACTAAGGTTTTTGCAATTATCCGATAAACATGTAGGGTATTTAGGATTTTCTCAAAAGGACTTTTGTAAAAAAAATCGTATTCTAAACAAAAACACTTTTCTGGAGAAATTACGTAAACTAAATAGTGTATTAGACAATTGCAAAAAATAATTAATTGCAAATTATTATAATTTAAAAAAAAACAAAAGGACGGCCACTACGCTCACCAGAATCTTCCGAAGGTCTCCTCAATATTTTCCAACTCCTCGAATCCACAGAATCCTTCAAAACGTCTAATGGCGTCCCTGAGTACGAAAACTGTCACAGGTCCGCTCCAAAATACCAACAAACGGGAAGTGATTTTTCGGAATGCACGTGAATAGGCAGCAGTATAGTCTGTCCTTAAATTAACAACAACCAATTCTAAGCGCTTCCCCATTATTCCAACAGTAATTCTACGTTATTTGCTACCTGGAGAGAATAGTAACTCTCAACAACTTAATTTTAATCCTATTGTTCATTAATTGCCAATCGGCCTCGTGCTCACTAGATACGTCACTTACCTGGTAATTGATGGCTGGATTGTAGCTCCATTGTCGGCCACATCACAAATCCAGTCACTGCCAAAATCTAAATAGCGCCTGATGACATCTTCCTCGAGATCCTCGATGATGTCCTCAGGACAAACGCGATGGCGCGTTATTTTAATTCACAAATAAAACAAAAAATAAAATCAAAAACATATTCTCCTCTGCTCTCATAATCTCTCGCCATTGAAGGTAACTTCCCGTCTGGTAGAAGTCTCTAGAATCAGCCGAACCGGTCTAGAACCAGTAACTGGTAGAAATACCACGTTACAATACCATGAAAAAAACTACGCCTACGTCGCGACATCCTAAAAAGTGAGAAATAGGGACTTCAGCACCAATGATTGACTTACCGACGTCGGTATCTCAGTGACTAAGTGCGAGTCTAGTGTTCTGCAACTTGTAAGCTCAATTCCCCGTTGAATAGAATTTTTCAGCAATCACCGATGAGCGGTAGGTTGCGAATAGAGCAACCGCCTGAACCGACATGCTTTTTTCTGTGGTTTCTTCCCACGTCACTCCTGGGTTCTACAGGAGAGTGAATATGGTACACTGTATGATCCACTGTCGCATAGCGGCATAGGGTGGGAACGGGCCAATTAGCCAAAAAAAGGAGCCAGAAAGGACCGGAATATAAGAAAAAAAACACCACCAATAATTCCTCCCCAAATGCTCATACTGTCCCAACGATGTTGAAATTTGATTCTTTCGCGAGACGACGATTTTCAATAGCCCAATGATGTGGATTGTATCGATTAATAATTCCCTTTCTCGTGAAAAGCTTCTCATCTGTTCGGTGAACGTTGCGTATGAAATTGGGATGATAACTTCTGTCAAGGAGCCATTGGCAGCACTCCACATGCTTCGACTAATCCTCTGTTTTCAGTTCCTGGACAGAGGTAAACTTCCATCGATACACCCTCAGTCTTCATCAACCGTTTCATCGTGGAACGGGTTGTGTGCAGTGAGGACGCGATTCGCAGGATCGACAGCTCTGGAGACTCCTCAACACTCTCGACGATCGCCGCTTGCATCTGCACGCCTTCCACACATTTTGGACGCCCCTCACCCTACCTTGGCAAGGTATTACCCTCCCTCAGCCATTGGAATGCATCCCTGAACGTACTCGCAGTAAGCACAACTCAGTTTGGAAACTGTTCCGCATAAATTCGGGAGATTCGGCCCCATTGTCCACTCATAACATCATCCCCCGTCGTTACCACATCTGTTGTCGCGATATTCATCTTCACGATATCAGAATATGATTGATTACAATAAATACGAAAATAAAGCATATTCGAAAAATTAACAAATGAGGAGCGCTGTCACGTATTTCCTAGAGAAAAAGACTAAAGCTCGAAAAATAAACAATTAATTTCTCTTTCGTTTCGACGACTCTGATGTTCGCAATTATTCTAGTAAAAAAGATTCTTTCAAAATTATCGGTTTACAGAAACGTATTATTAATGATTCTTCGCAATTGTTAAATGAACTATTAGCTTTACGTAATTATTCCATGAAATTATTTTTGTTGAGGGCTGACAGAGACAAAAGCGCTGACATTGTTAGATTAATTGAGTTTAATTTTTTTCTATTCTCCCATCGCTTCCAAAACCATTTTTATATTAATTGGTGAAGAGCGAGAGAGAAATATGGTTCGTCCTCTCTCTCGCTTACGCGTGAACGGCTCCCTGACTTTGTTCCCTCCTGACTAGAAGGTGAATCCCGCACATCGGTGCGCGGAGTCACACAGACATGCAGCCGCTGAACGCAATAGCGTCATTGGCTGTTCTTTTTGCCCCAATATCTCCAGAAGTGTGCCTCTGATCGGAAAGTGGAAAATGACTTTTCGAATCAGAAGCACCCCCCATACATCGCGTTTCTGGGTCGGCGTGTACTTCTGGGACACTTCGGATAATACATATATATCTGGATATAGGGATAATATATACGATATATATCTGCTATAATATTTTTATAATATACAGAGTGTCCGAGATAAAATTGTACACCCAACTAACTATTGAATGTGGGTAGTAATCGAAAAATCTTTCAAATAGAAGTTGTAGGGCTCCAAGTGGGAAAAATAATGAGATATGTTTTGAGCATTTAAGTCTTCATTTTTTTATGCTACAAGCATAAGTTCATTTTTTTCATATGGGATCAAAAATTTTCTTGTAACAAAAGTTGTTGTACTCGATGAGATGAATCTAATGATGTCACACATAATGTGTTTTTTATGCTTTCTGAGCTCAAAAATACTAAAAATGGAACTTGTCAACGATATTCCAAATTTAGACACGATAAACAGAAAAATAAAGGAGAAACAAAAAGGCGCCAATGGATTGTTTTACTAGAAAGACGTTACAACAAGTGCTCAATGTTCCCACCATTCACTTCAAGACACCACTCAAGTTGACGTCGGAAACTCTGCACAACATTTCGAAGCGCTTGTTGAGGAATGTTGGCAATAGCGCCTCTGATACTCTAATATCGGGAGCTGTGCTTCGTGGAATACCTGAATCTCTCTCGATTTCTCTTAAAGAGATGTGAGGGTTCATGTGAACCATGGCCAAAACGGTAAGCGTACGAGAATTGTCAGGATTCATCCGTTGTTGTCGTTATCGTTGCAGAACTCTTCCTCTTCGACAATTTCTCTCGATAATCCGAATGCATGAAGCTGAGGGATGACGTAATCGGTTTCGGTACCGTTGTCGATACAATCGAGGGGCCGCGCGATATGCACCTCGGCATTCTCCCAAAACCAGTAGAATATCCACAACTTCATTTGCTGAATAAACCATGATACGCGAAATCACTCAAAAATAATCTGAACTCAATAATGACCCGATTCGTACTAACTAAGAAACAATAAACACTAAGGTACACCAGATAGCTCTGGTATTTACACTTTGGTGTTTACTGGTTCTTTACTTATTTAAAGGCATCTTTCTGTTTATCCCGTCTGAATTTGGAATATCGTTGACAAGTTCCATTTTCAGTATTTTTGAGCTCAGACAGCATAAAAAACACATTATGTGTGACATCATTAGATTCATCTCATCGAGTACAACAACTTTTGTTACAAGAAAATTTTTGATCCCATATGAGAAAAATTAACTTATGCTTGTAGCATAAAAACATGAAGACTTAAATGCTCAAAACATATCTCATTATTTTTCCCACTTGGAGCCCTACAACTTCTATTTGAAAGATTTTTCGATTACTACTCACATTCAATAGTTATTTGGGTGTACAATTTTATCTCGGACACCCTGTATATCTTGTGACGTATTTTCGCTCTTCACGGAAGAAGAGAGAAATATACGCAGCCCTCGACGACCAACCTCGAACGACAAAATGCTAGGTGCCAGGACGTTTTTATCAAAAACGGCCAAAAATCGAAATTACCAATTCACATTAAGGACAGTTGCCAACTAGCTAGTAGAACAACCGCGGAGGCGGCTGGGTTCCGAATACTGCCCTAAGATTCTAAAATGGCTGGGTTATTTTAACTCAAAATTAATTCAATGTTTGCGGAGTAATAAATTCTAGATTTAATAATATCATAAGTTATCGGAACAAAATAAAGTATCTCAAAAACCTCGTCTTAATCTCAACTATGGAATCACGCTGTCCTCGGTCACAAAGAAAATAAATTAATTAACAAAGACACAAACAAATATTTTACAAACAAATTCCCTAACCATGAGCCAACAAGTAAAATTACTAGTCGAAAATAACAAGTCAGAATAAGTCAAAAATGCTAAGGTCAAGATTCTAAGAAGTCGATAAAACAGCTAGTAATTGTTAAGTCAGAATTTTCACACAGTGACGGAATCTACATTTACCACGAGGAACGAGCGTGTCCACTCATACAATAAAACGAAGAGAGTTAAGCAATTGAGAGGGGAATTGCCTCGAGAGAACGTAAACAAACGCCGAAAGTAACCGAAAGGGTTACCGGCAAACCCAAATCTTAAACGTCAACAGACGTTGCAATTCCACTTCCAATGCTACAAAGATAAATTGTATTAAATAAAATTCAATCAAAAGTATTTGTGGCTTCACAGGCCACGATAATATCAATTAAAACCTCGAGGATAACAACACTAACCTCGAGATTGTAATTCGTCGCCAGACAAAACAAAATCGATAATAGAGGCAAAAATAAATTCTAAAATATAATTTAGGAGAAAAAGGCAAGAGTCGTTACAACGTAATTTAGTTTAATACTACGGAAATTTAAAGTAGAGAAAACCTCGGAAATAATCACGAGTCGACAATATAAGTTAACCAAATCGGTTAAATCTCGACCGAGCGAGACTACACAAGCTAGAGATTTGGACACTCGAAAATGGCGTCAAAGCCATGGACAATGAGTCCGATAATAAGTAAGAACAGAGTGATTTTAAAATGCTTCTAATTCGAATAAACACTTTTTAGTAAATCCACCGCTCACCGAACGTAAAACACAAGTCCCAGGGACGGCGATAAATCTCCTCAAGCTTGTCTAATTCCTCCGTGGTTTCTTCCGTCAGCTACCAAAATTGTACTGTCACGGGTCCGGCGTCCAAACGAGAAATGTCGTTAAATCGCGGAACGACAATGCTCAACAGGTGACCAGACCTGCCTAAGCCATGATTGACTCGTCACCGACACAGGAGTTTTCGGATTGGCTGTTAATCAACACAGCCAATCAACTTAATAATATAATTTTGATAGGAGTCCAACTGATACATAATTGCCATTAGTAATATTGCGGTGAAACGTGGCTCAATATAATGAAAAAATTAATGGAAACAAAAACAGTATAAAATGAATTTTTATAAAAGACAGACTCTTACCTCGCCAATGGTTACTTCTCGTCTGGACATTCCAAAAACCGACGAACGGTCGAAATCAAAAATACCACGTTACAATGTATATGCATGCAATATTTATTTCTAGAACGGAATCGTCAAAAAACAACTCTGCTGACCAATTTCACATTGTGAACGTTCATGGTCGTATTCAATCCATGACCTAACCTTCAAATTATCGCATTTGATGGTGACTTTTTAGTGTGTTGTAGTACGTTGGTCGATATAGGTTGTAAATTTGGCGTTTCCTTCGAACATTGAATATTTCAGATTTTCGTGAGATAGGGCGAAGAAAAATCGAACGTAATTGTCGAAACCAGGAGATTTTCAAATCACGCCAGAGCAAGAGCAAGAAAAGAGGGATTTAATGAAAAAGACGGATGAAACTGCGAAGAAGAGCTCTATTATCCGTATCTGTAATTGATCGAATAAGAAGTTGCCCCGAAAATCGAAAGTCAAAAGCTATTAGTGCCGAAGAGCATTAATTGTTCGCATCGATGTTGGAGACTGTCATTGCGGTGCATTACAGTTTTCCCATGACATGGTAGATATCAAGATAGATTTCCGATCATTCGGTGATTGCTGCAGTTCCTGTATTAATGGTGGGTGACAAGATAAAGTTATACCACCTTCTTTTTCAGTGATTCTCCACACATATTCCAAAAATTATTTGAGACAAATGCTACACTGTCAATTAAACCACAAGAATAAAAGATAACATTTCGGAAAGAATTTCCAAGTCCACGTTTTAATGCATTGCGCTTTGCATAATTTCGTTGACGTCACTGGTTTAAAAGAATACTGAAAATAAAAGTGAAGGCCAAGCTGGTATAAATCAAATACAAAAAAAATTTTAAAAAAACCTGGAGACCATCGCATAGAACCGTTTATAAAAAAGGGTTCCGAGGGACGAATAAATCTTGAAGTTTCAGGTGATTCTCAATCGTTTGAGTATATATTTACCCGACAATTTCTTACCAATTTGTTGAACAAAAATCGAAATTGTAATCAAAGGTGAAACCGTTGAAAAAAATTGGTTATGAGGGACCAACAAATCTCGACACTTCAGGCGATTTCAAATTGTTTGAGTCTACATTTGCAAAACGATTTTTTAACAATTCGGTGAAGAAATTTCAAATTTATAACCGTGAAATCATTTTTCGTCTGCAATCGAATGTTTCTCAACCATACCCCCATTTCGCATTCAATCGTATGTTTTTGCTTGCTTCTGGACGTCATAGGTCCTCTCGAATTATCGACACGTCCGGGCTTGCGACCTGTTTGACTTACAGGTTCGTCGTGTTTTAGTATCGTAGCCGCGACCGCGAAACCTTTCGCTTGGATCGTCGCCATAAGGCTTAGCCTTCTTCTCTATAATGTCTGGTATTACACTACACTGTTTCCAATCGCTGAACGTGATAAATGAGGACTCGCAAAATTGTTGCAAGCCATAACATTTATGTCTGTACCCCCTTCAGGCCCATGATGCCCTGCGCGCAGGCAAGAGTAGTAGGGATATTCAGCAGAAACTTGGTGGTAGGAAAAGTGAGATAGAAAAATTTTCCATTTCTCTAATGGAACCATTTCTTCAATTATTGTTTTTTTTTGTTGTTATACTTTTGATTGGTTATTGGTTGCTTTTAGTCGACTTTATAGATGAAAATTTCGTACCTTTCATACATTTCTTGAGGTGGAAATATTGTTTGGAAAACAGCTATTCAATATTATCATGTTGTTAGCAAATCTGACTCCACATTCATTTTCAAACTTTTCATTTCTATATTCCCCGCTCTCGATGCCAAATTAAAATTCATAAATTTCTCACCATCAAAAAAATTATCGGCGTCCGTTAATCTTCACTTAATAATGAAATTTTTCTTTCTCAACTTCACATCCTATTCTCATTTCCACCGATGAATGATGAATTTAGAATATCACATTTTAATTCCATTTTTTTTTAATCAAAAAGAAAATCTCCAAACACGTGCATAAAAATTCAAACCATTTAGTCGTCGCATTTCAGTCACGCGCATGCGTCATCACCCGATTTTACGCCTATCACACAAATATACATCAACGTTTGTAAACACGTTAGGTCCCTTACAATTGGAACCTCAATAATTTTACGGCTAGAACTCCGAGCCTACCTGAGGTTATCCGTCTCTAGCGTATAGATACTTGGCAGCTCTCGGTGATCTTTCCCATGTAACGCGGATATAAAATTCCCCAACGTCAGCCTCGGGAATTCGTAGGAAATTAGTAGTTGTCGAAAATAAAATTGTCGACTAGGAAAATAAAACCCAACCGAGAGGCCCGAGCCAATGAGGGGGCCCTTTACGAAAATCTGTCAAGAGAGTTGCGCAGCATTCGGGCCGCCCTCAACAAGTATCTAGCGTGAGGAAAAATCACTTCACTCTCGCATCGGGCGATATTAGAATAAGTACTCTCGTTCACGCAATGGGCGTTAATAAAATAAGTTCTCCGTGTTTATACTTATATTGTACGGAGATTGCCACTGTCTTAAATTAAAATATTTTTTATATTTTTCCTTTTCCTATTACCATTGTTACCATGGTTTGATAGGCGCCCCTTCGTCTTAGCCTTTTAGCCTCTCCTACTATCCTCTCATTATTTTTGCGGTAGCATGGGCCGACTTTCTGTACTGCGCCCATTTGGCGTGTACTGAGGGAAACCATGTAAAACCTCAGTAGCGAAGCCGGCCGGTACTGCGGGGATTCTGCTGTGTTCATCAGTCACACTGACTCGGTGAACACACCAGCTCTCCGCACCCGTGCCTGACGGCGGCAGTCTACACGCCGATGGGTGTGAGTAAGCGGGCACCCATCCAAGTACTAACCCAACTGAGCGTTGCTTAGCTTGGGTGATCGCCGGAGTCACACACCGCCCGCGTGGCTACTGTCGCCACTTTCTTAAATTAAAATATATTTTTGTCAACCGAACTCTTGTGTTCTGTGTAATTGTCAACCAAGTCTAGGAGAGCAGTTCCCGCGGCAGTAAAAGTAAGCAGTCCGTGGTTCTGTAAATTCTGTCTTCTTGGTCTGTCATCTATTAATCAATTCTATTAGGGGTCACCAGAGTCGAACCTACCCGGATCGACTCTAGCCTTGTAATAAAATTGTTTAAAATTTAGTAGTCTACCTCATCAAAGTTGACTGGCGCCTAACAACTAATATTTGATCATTTTCTTGAGCTCCTGACCCAAGCCGCACTGGGTGGAGTCTTTCGTCAAATTAATAAAGTTCTTGTCGCAAAAAAAGATTCTCTCTCAATTGGCGTCCAACATGGGGCAACTTTGGGTAAAATTTTGAATAAAATGTCAATCGTAATAAGAAAGTAAAATTAAAATAAAGTAAAGTCAGAGTATCTGAATTAATATTTCACGTTTCATTCGGTTACTAGGCGGTTACGACGCAGGGGACATCGAACGCTGGGTCAAGCGCCATAAAATAAACAACCACACTAAGAATTCGGTCTGTCTATTGTAACTACACCTCTGTGTCAAGGTTTCATTTCATTTTCATTTCTCATTTTCATTTCTCATCTATGTTGTAATGAGCATTGGAGATGCCCGTTAGAATCCCCAAATGAAAATAAGAAATAGAGAGAGAGTGAGACAATTAGGACATAGGTTAGGTGTAAGGAAAAACGAGGATTTCCCCCCTTTCGGGATGGTTTATAGTAGGTTAAGCGTGAGAGGAATTTTTTTGAGGATGGTAGAGTAAGCCCTCCGGGTCGGGTAGGTCAGGCTAAATGCCGGCGCTTTACAAAAAAGGGTTGAAGGGATTGATTGGTAGGAGTGGAAGGCCGTACGGGGTAAAAATATTACGGATTGCCAAAGACTGATTACGGGTGGAAGGTCGTACGGGGTCGATTCAGTCACGACCCCTACGAATTGCCAAGACTGAATACAGGTGGAAGGCCGCTCGGGATAAAATCAGTCGTTACCCCGGCGGATTGCCAAATAAATTAAGGGTTAGGAAAATAAAATTAGGTTTAAGAATTAGGAATAAGGGTCTTTTAATTCCGAGAATTCCGGAGAACCGATCCGGAAAAAGAAACGAGGGCAATAGATAATTTTTAGGATGGGGCAATTAATTCAAATTTGAATTAATTCCCCCGCGAAGGGCTTGGCCCATAATAAGGTAGATAAGGGATCCACCAATCGACACCCGATCGATAGGTAGGCGTGATTAGGGGGTCAGCGCAACGCGACCCTGACCTCCGAAAATCAGTTACGCATTAACCGCGAGAACATACGCACGTGAGTGATAAATGAGGCTCCCAGGACGCGACGAGAGTGATACAGTGTACCACCCAGGACACCAGGGCAAGTAGCTGCAGCCAGGATGGTCCTGAAGCGAAAAAGGAAAGCAGCAAGAAGATCTACCGTGAGTTTTTACGGTTTTATAAATGGGAAAAAAATAAACACGATATTTTCCCCTTTTTTTGGGGCTCCCCACTAATTATTGGCTGTTATAAGATTTTTCCGAGCCATGGAAATGGCATCGGTTGTGTCTACCGATTTTCCGATTTATCATGGGCCTATTTTCCGATTTATCATCGGCTATTTTCCGATTTTCATCGGCTTATTTTCCGGTTTATTATCAACTATTTTCCGACTTTCAACGGCCTATTTTCCGATTTATTATCGGCTCTTTTCCGACGTACATCGGCTTATTCTCCGATTAGTATCGGCTATTTTCCCACTTTTTTTTACCTGCATTATTTTCGGTTAGTATCGGCCAGGTTAGTATCGCCCATCATGGGCGATCATGACAGTGATTCGCCAGGGTTACCTCCCAGTACTAAAAATCCTAGTACTGAGGCTCCTCGACCCGGTGGGTCTGGGATTCTCGGATCCGGAGCTGCGGCTCCAGGAGTCGATCTTACTGTCGACCAATCCGTCCAAACCGACGGCCACGAAATGGAAAATCTTGCGCCTCCCAAAAGGAGGGTTACGAGAAAAACCACCTCAACGACCGCGAAACCAAAAATAAAGGTTACACGGTGTGGGTTTCGAGCAAGTCGTACAGTGACCGATGCCGAGGCCTCCGACGCCACTTCGGTCTCGTCGGTATCCAGTCATGGTTCTAATCGAGTCGTCGACGAGGACCTTCCAGTAGGGACAATCCCAGCTGGCAATCCGGACAGGGCGGCTGGTGCACAAGCCAATCACCCTCCACGGTTCCGATCTTTACAATCCGAGGGATACAACCCTTCGGCTTCTTATCCACGCGAAAACCCTGATCAGTTTCTCCAGCCACCGTGGTGGCCTAGCTACCATCCCCGACAACCCGGGCCTCATTCGGGTGTCGAGGGCGAAAATCTCTATCCGCCTACACAGGCGGGTAACTATCCACAGCCTCTGAGGACCTTCCCTCGTGGACCGTGGCCATCTCATCCTCCCGAGCACGGGAGAGACCTTCCCCAACGGTCAGGGGTAAATCCCCCTAATCTAGGGTGGAATCCTTCGAGAACCGGAGGTCAACATCCCTCGTACGAGAGGCAAGTCCCCCAGGATACCGGCGGTTCATCCCCTCGACGGCTGATTCCGGTTGAGGGAGACTTCCATTTTTCGGAAGATGGAAGTAGTCCGAGACGTAGGCCTCTGCATTCCGAATCTCTTCTAAACTCAATGAAGAAATAGGGCGCGCATTTCTCCGGTCTTCCGCATGAAGACGTGGAATCATTCCTCGCGGGAATTGAGGACGGGCGGGCATTCCTCCCCATCCCCGATGACGTTCTCATCGATGGTATACCGTTTTTATTACCCGGTCCAGCACTGACCGCGTATCGGGGGCGTTGCCCTAAATTTCGAACCTGGGAACAGGTTCGAGCTAATTTCCGAACCACATACACGGATCCTGATTACCAAACGGCGATCCGAGAGGAACTCGCTCTTCGTACTCAGGCCGAGGGTGAATCGGTCAATAATTATTTTGCGAGCATCCGCGGGTACTATTCGCGTATTAGCCCCGCGGTTAGTGGAATTGATCAGGTGGTACAAACCCACCGTAACCTCCTCCCAACCTTCCAGGTCGGCATCGCCCTTCGGGACGGTATGACCATGGATGAGTTGGAGATGGCAGCGAAACGTCTCGAAAAGATCTACGACAAAGCCATCGATAGGCGTCCGCCTCCAAGGCCGGAACACTCGATTTGCCGAAGTTTGGCTTATCGTCCATACCATCCGGCTCGATCGCCGGCATGCACACCTTTCCGTCGTCCATTAGGGGCGTGCAGGCCTCCGTCCGTAGGACGGTATCCTTCGACGACGAAGGCACCGAAGATTTCAAAGGGGGCTCCTACGCGGACGATGCGGGCGAATATCTCGCGGTCGACGCTGTTCAAGGACCGCCACCGCGGCCTCCTCGAATCATGAACAACAATCCAGCCAGACCACAGGCTTGGCAGGCGGCAAATCCTTACCGCCCGCGATCGCGGGAAAGGCAATCTCAGAATACTATCTCTCCGCCCTCCGGTCAGCCGAGGACTCTTCCACCCCCTGACTCAGTCCCTGGCATTAACACTAACGACAGGGGTACGCGAAATCGCTCTCCACCTCCAAGACCTAGCCTGGACAACTTGGAGTGTTGGAATTGTCGCGGAGTTGGTCATCGTCATCGGGAATGTCCCGAATCTCGCCGGTTATTCTGCTACTGTTGCACATTATCCGGGGTGACGACAATGAATTGTCCACATTGTAATCCTGGCCATCCGGGAAACGACTATCGAGGCGCGTAAATTCGGCGTTCGTACCTCCGCTTCGGCACGATTCACAGCCGGCTTGCCGTGGTGTTTCAAACGCTACGGGCGAGGAACTTCCTCTTCCACGACCCTCCACGGGATCGTTGGAAATATCCCGTGTTTGTTCCGATCCGCATGTTCTGTTGACACCGGAACCTATGCCACCGAATGAGGTCATACTACACGCGACTTCCGAACCGTCTCCAGGAGCCTTTCACGTGGACATCGTTATCCGCGGATTGAGAGAACGTGCTCGCGCAGATTCCGACGCAACCAAGTCTTTTGCGAGTATGGCCGGCATTCTTCTCTTCGAGAAGGCTAAAATCCCGTTGCTAGAGGTACCCGAGAAAAGGGTCGTTACCGCGAGTGGGAAAGTCTAGCTCGTGAAACACACCGTCGCATGTATCACCGAGCTTGAGGGGCGACATATGCCCCTAGTCGCGTATGTTATGCCGACTTTATCCGAGGACTTCATCCTCGGCATGGATTTCCTTGTGTCAGCGAAGATCGTTATTGACTTTTTCGATCAAACCTGGTTTTACAGAGATGAGCCGGCGCGGCGGTTCCGCTTTACTCCTCTCCATCAAGTTCCGCAACTTACCATGTGCTGCCGTTTACGTTCCGTCGAAAAACTCCAGGAGCAACGACTTCGGGAACTTCTTGATCGGATCCTCCCCAAGGAGGGAGGCAAATTGAGGGCGACAACCCTCACATCCCATCATATCGATGTTAACGGCCATGCTCCAATACGGCAGCGGCGGTACCACACAACTCCGGCAATCCGAGAGATTATGTGGAAGGAGGTCCAAGATATGTTAGAGAATGAGGTGATTGAACCATCACAGAGCGAATGGTGTAATCCGATCGTCATGGTCAAAAAGCCCAATGGCAAGTATCGGTTCTGCATTGACTTCCGAAAAGTCAACGCGGTTACTAAAAAAGACGCGTATCCCATTCCTAACATGTCCGGAATCCTCGACGAACTTCGTCAGGCTAATTACATTACGACGCTTGACCTTAGCCAAGCGTATTTCCAGATCCCTCTGGATCCCGACTATCGGAAAATTACGGCTTCCGTAGTCCCTGGTCGTGGCGCGTACCATTTTCTTCGTATGCCATATGGCTTAACGAATGCTCCGGCCACCTTCCAGCGTCTATTAGACCGGTTGATTGGCCAGGATTTATATCCTAAGGTTTTCGTTTACCCAGATGATATTATTATTGTTTCGGAAACTCTTGAGGAACATCTCGTTTATCTCGAGAAAGTCCTCGGAAGAATCAAGGCCGCGGGCCTCACGATTAATCGAGAGAAAAGTGAGTTTTGTTGTCCCGAGGTCAAGTACCTGGGGTTTATTGTTAATAGCTCCGGCCTGCCAGTAGATCCGGCCAAAATCGCCCCTGTTCTCGAATTTCCTCCTCCGAGAAACTTGAAGCAGTTGAGGCGCTTCCTCGGTATGGCGTCATGGTACCGTAGGTTTATCCCGCAGTTCGCCACTATTGCGGAGCCTCTCACACGTTTGACTCGCAAGGGACAAGCGTGGGAATGGGCCGAAGCCCAAAACATCGCTTTCAACGGTTTGAAGGGGCATCTAACGTCTCTCCCGACGTTGGCTTGTCCCGATTTCGGGATTCCGCTCTCTCTCCAGACCGATGCCAGCACGGTAGGTCTCGGCGCCATGTTAACTCAGGTTATCAACGGCGAGGAACGGGTTATCGCCTACGCAAGTATAGCGCTTACTTCCGCAGAGAAAAAATATTCGGTCACCGAACTAGAGTGTCTCGCGGTCATTTGGTCTATCGCCAAATTCCGATGTTACTTGGAGGGTTATTCCTTCATGGTAATTACGGATCACAGTAGTTTGCGCTGGTTACACAACTTGCGTAATCTTACCGGTCCACTAGCTCGATGGGCTCTCGGCCTACTCGAGTATAATTTTAATATTATTCATCGGAAAGGTGCCTTGCACCACGTTCCCGATGCTCTACCCCGCGCACCCGAAGGTGAAAGCGAGGACTCCGAGACGATTCATATCGCTCGGCCATCCACCGACCGGTGGTACTCACGCAAGTACCGGAATGTACAGCGTGCTCCCGATTTCTTCCCTGACTGGAGAATCGTGGACGGGCGTTTATACACCCACCGTCCCTCCGACTTCATAACGTTGGAGATGGTTGATCATGACGCTTCGAAATTGGTACTGCCCCGCGAATTGCGTCCGCAGGCCATTTCCCAGTGCCATGATCTTCCCCAGGCAGGCCACTTGGGGGTTGATAAGAGCTATCGTCGTCTCTACGAGGCTTAGTATTGGCCAAATATGTTTAGAGATGTCGTGGCCTTCGTCCGCCACTGCGAAATTTGTCAACGCTGTAAGGTTGAAAAAGCCTTACCGCGGGGACATATGGGTAGGCGAGTCATCCAATGTCCTTGGACGACCGTGGCAGCCGACATTGCTGGCTCAATTACTCCGAGCAGATCAGGCTTCTCCTATGTGCTCGTGTTGCAAGATCTCTTCACTAAGTGGATTAAGCTAATCCCCCTCCGGCGAGCCACAGGCAAAGTCATCAGGGAGCAGGTGGAAAACGTAATTATCTCACGCTGGGGAACCTCACGCGTGTTCTTCACTGATAACGGAACCGAATTCGTTAATCGGGAGATCCAAGCTCTGGTAGAGCGCAGCGGGATGAAGCACGAGACTTCAACCCCTTACCATCCCCAGGCTAATCCAGTCGAGAGGGTCAATCGTGTACTAAAAATGATGTTACGCGCGTTCATCGACGGTGATCATCGAACGTGGGACACCCACTTACACGAATTCCGTTTTGTATACAATACGGCGGAACATAGTTCCATCCAAACGACTCCAGCGTTTGCGAAATTCGGCAGGAATCCCCTGCCGGCCATATCCCTTCGCCGCCAGCTAGAAGGAGACACCGAAATAATCCCTGGCGAACCCAGCGAGTGGGTTGACCGAATGAAGCGATTGGAGACGCTTCGTAAGGCTCTCACTCACGCCATGCGAGAATCGTCTGAAAAGCAGGCGCATCATTACAATCTCCGTCGACGCGACATTGAGTTCCAAGAGGGTGACTTGGTTTTACGGCGCACTCACCCATTATCCAATGCGGCGAAACATTTTTCAGCTGCGCTGGTCCCTCCTCTTAAGGGCCCTTTCATGGTTAATCGAAAGGTCTCCCGAGTTCGATACGAACTTGTGGACTTTTCCGGGAAAGTTGAGGGCGAGTCCGCCATCCAGGACTTAAAACCGTATCAACCTCCAGTACCGGCTCCGTAACTTTTCGGTTACTGGCTTCCGAGATAAAATTACGGTAAAATTACGATTGGAGATCGGCTCCAGTTCCTCGAGCTCCCGCACCTCCACGTCATCCAGCTGCAGCAGCTCCTCATCGAACACCGAGGACTCAGTCATCTTCAATCCGGAGCCCACATCAGGAGATCCCGGTCATCCACCAGGCCGGAACGAGAGCCAGACCTCATCCCCAGTAAGGGTGGCTCCGGCAAGCCCGCCGGCATCCAGCGCCCGAGCATGGACACCGAGTTTATCGACTTCGGCCCATTCGAGGACCTCTTGCTGCCCAGCACCGTGGTGACCGCAGCGTCTCCTATCGCAACCCCTTCTCACCAAGAGGTTGGGTTAGCCCGGAGGACTCCGCTGCTCACCAACCCACGAGCCGGCGAGAAGACTCCACAACATCCGCCACCCAGAGATTCTGGAGATGGCGAGAAATCTCCGGAACCAACACACCGGGACTCCACGCGCGCCTTCGCCGCCATGGCCCAACATCCGGGGATATCCTCCCCAGGCTCTCGATCCGCCACCAACGCGGCTGGGCTGAAGGAGCAGGAGGCTATCCAGCCACCAGAGAAGGCACTCAGCCTGAGTCGTCCCAACATGGGCTATGCCCACACCGTCTGAGGACTGGCAGGGTCTGCCCAGAACACGGCTCGGTGACACAGCCGGCTGGCGGACGAAGCGAAGGACTTTCCAGCACGCCAGCTGAGACATCCCAGGGGAGGCCACCGCAGCCACCTGCTTCGGCCGCAGCCAGCCGTCGCCCTCGACCGGCCGCTCGATCGCCACCACGCCTCCATGATCGGCGTGCTGAGGAGTACTGGGCTCCCTTCGAGAGGACCCCATCCTTCCGGCCCCTGCCGGACCAGTTTATCCGTTCCCCCGGGAGGAGGAACGCAGACCTCGTCAAGCGGACGAACTTCCAGAAGATTCGGAGTTCCGTTTCTTCTGGCAACCGCCAGCGACAGCGCCCACCAGCCACAGTCCCGGCTACAGATCCCAGGAGCACGGGTACTACACCTCCGCGGCCACTAGCGCACCAGCCCGACCAGCTCTTGGGCGGGGAGTGAACGCCCGCTTCGGACCTCCGCCACCGAGTCAAGCCACCCGTTGGTCCAGAGAAACCATTGAGGCCCTCCAGAGCATCCTGGACCAAGCCCAGCGCGACCAGCAGCAGAGCCCAGAGCCCAGGTATTATCCCCGATAAGTCGCAGGCAACATCCCGATAAGTCGGCGGCAACATCCCCGATAAGTCGGCGGCAACATCCCCGGTAAATCGGCGGCAACATCCCCGATAAGTCGGCGGCCACATCCCCGCGAGACGGAGGCACGTCCGGAGGAGAATTTCCCGGCCACTTCCACTCAACGCCAGTGTGGCCACTCAGTTTTTTTTTATTATTTTTTGTCATTGTCATGGGATTTTTCCCCATTTCCTATTTTTTTTATTGGACACATATTTTTCGTTTTTTTTTGATACGACAGTTTTTTTTTATACCATCTATCTTTGGATAATAATTTTGTTGATAGGGTGCCGACCATAGTAATTGTAGTTGTGATAAGTCTCACACGCACCTGAAGGCACCCACCGTAGAATAAGTTTGTGATAACACGGAAGAATCCGTGCGGGGAGATGACTCCCCACCAGCATGTGCCATAAGCCCCTATTGGGCAACCACTGTTCTTTTACTAATTAAGTTTGCCTTTTCAGAGGCCTTTCCAGATCAGATGACCCGGCAAATATACAGATACGTTTTGGTAAACATTGTGCATTTATTCCGACCCTTGCCTCAGGGTGTGGGTTCGAGTTTTTGCCCGACATTACGTTTGGTGGAGTCTAGGTGTGATGCCGATTTCCGGAACCGGGACGAGAGGCAGTTGGACCAAAGGAAGATCACGAAGGCTGACCTGGATACGGACCATCAAAGGAGGGGGGTGTAACGAGCATTGGGGATGCCCGTTACAATCGCCAAATAAAAATAAGAAATAGCGGGAGAGTGGACAATTAGGACATAGGTTAGGTACAAGGAAAAACTAGGATTTCCTCCCTTTTCGGGGTGGTTTAAAGTAGGTTAAGCGTGAGAGGAATTTTTTTGAGGATGGTAGAGTAAGCCCTGCGGGTCGGATAGGTCCAGCGCTCTAGAAAAAAGGGTTTAAGGGATTGATTGGTACGGGTGGAAGGCCGTACGGGGTAAAAATATTAACAACCCGACGGATTGCCAAAGACTGATTACGGGTGGAAGGTCGTACGGGGTAGATTCAGTCACTACCCCTACGAATTGCCAAGACTGAATACGGGTGGAAGGCCGCTCGGGATAAAATCAGTCGTTATCCCGGCCGATTACCAAATAAATTAAGGGTTAGTAAAATAAAATTAGGTTCAAGAATTAGGAATAAGGGTCTTTCAATTCCGGGAATCCCGGAGAACCGACCCGGAAAAAGAAATGAGGGCAATAGATAAATTTTAGGATGGGGCAATTAATTCAAATTTGAATTAATTCCCCCGCGAAGGGCTTGGCCCATAATAAGGTAGAGGGATCCACCAATCGACACCCGATCGATTGGTAGGCGCGATTAGGGGGTCAGCGCAACGCGACACTGACCTCCGAAAATCAGATACGCATTAACCGCGAGAACATACGCACGTGAGTGATAAATGAGGCTCCCAGGACGCGACAAGAGTGATACAGTGTACCACCCAGGACACCAGGGCAAGTAGCTGCAGCCAGGATGGTCCTGAAGCGAAAAAGAAAGGCAGCAAGAAGATCTACCGTGAGTTTTTACTGTTTTAAGTGTATATTTTCCCGTTTTTGGCGGCTCCCCACTAATTATTGGCGGTTATAAGATTTTTGCGAGCCATGGAAATGGCATCGGTTGTGTCCCCCAAATTTTGGGTGATTTTGAAGAGGTTTGTGGAGGGTTTTTCCGAATAATTTCGGCCTGCATTATCCCCCAGTGCGGTTGGGAGGTCATTGGTGTAAATTGTGGGAATTGGAGGGTATTTTCATACTGTTTTTTTTGGGAAAAGTTGTCCACGGCCAACGAACAAGGCCAGTGGTTCTCCCTCGTGGCGCAATCGAGGTCGCCAACGAGCGGTTATGTGCAACAGGTGGGGAATCGCGCGTTAAATTTCCTCGTGGTTATTAATTGCTTCAACGGGGCTAATTACGCACCCTTACGCCTAAATTTTCGTGGGATTGTGGGGAATAATGGCCCGGACCAGATGGTTCAGGGTTTTCCGGAATCTGCTGAGCGGATTCCGAGTTATCGAATTTTAAGGGAGGTTAGATTTATTTTGTGGGTTTCTCCTCGCTGCTAACCGAGCTGTGAGGCATAGTGCCGTCTCTCTTGTTCTCTCTCTCTCGCTCGCGCTCACTCGTTGAGGGTCCGATTCCGGGAAATTATCGATTTCGCGGGCGAAAATAATATTTCGGTTATTCCTCGGATCGATAATCCTTGAGGCCGCATTCCGATGGATTATTCGGTGTGAGTATGGTACGGTCAACAAAGTATTTCGTATCTTGTTAAATAATTTATGTTCACGGCGATTTAATGAGACAGTTGAAGTTGTATTTGGATTTTTGTTTGAAAATACCTATTTCGCGATAATTGAAAAAGAGAATTAAATTTGGATTTGGAGATTTTTGGCCGGAACGTGATATTTAGAGGAAGTTAAAAATGGCTAATGAGATTCTAAAGCAGATTGATATAATACAATTGTTTATCATTTCTTATTATTGTACCGAATTTTGACATGAATAGCGGAACACATAAGGACCATGTTTTTGTTGCACTCATTTATTTCTCGCCTCCTTTTTCCTTTTTTGGCATTTTTCCCGATTTTTGTAGTAACCTTGCCTCCCATCTACGATCCACCCCTCTCTCCACAACTAGCATACTGAGCGACCGCAGGACCGTCACCTTTCCCGAAAAGCCTAATTACCCTTTCCGTTCCCTTCAGGTTTCCTTTTTGATCTTAGAGTATAGTTTCGAGTTAGAGTTTTAGAAGTTTGAGGTACGATTTTCGACGCAATGGATTTCGAGGTTAGTTAAGTTTAGGATTAAGGACTTTTTCCGGTTTGGTAATTCCGGACGAAAATTACCTGGCGCACATAAGGTTAAATTTTATCAGGTTTTATTAGGCTTAGGGGAAGTACGTCGAAGGTAATGGGCATTTTGCATTCCCCGGGAAAATGTCACGTTACAGTGTATTATAATATTTTGTAACTGTACGTCTCAACCATAATTAACGGAGAGAATAAGTCTCCAAAAATATAATAAATAATTATTATTGTCATTAGGGCAAGATCTCGTTCCCCCTAATGACAATTCTTTCGTCAATAAAATCATTAATATCGCCGCGGATGTATATTACCCGGGCGATGAAATAAAGAAAACCAGCTTCGATCATATCTTGCTATGTCCAGTTGGCAATAATTAGAGAAGAACACGCCCGAGCGAGAGTCAAAATAAACCATGAAATTCATATACGGAAAAGTAAATAATAAATAAATAAAAGATGAAATAAATAATAAATGTATTTTGGCAAGTAGCGGACCTCATTCCGTAATTGTCAAAACTAATTTTGTCACTACGTGTCTTTATGTATTGTGTGCGGCAAACTGTGGAATAATTGCCCAACCTGATTGGAGCAACCACAGCCGTGATTATTGAGGGAATAATACGAACGAACCTCATTTCGTGGTTGACCCAAAGATTAGGAAATTAATCGTAGAGTCTCGACAGAATCTCGCTTCGTCATTGTCTCGTATTTAAAATATTTATTTGTTATTGTGCCGCCAGTGAATGGGCCGAGACCCAACACGGAGTGGATTAGTAAATTGTCCAATTGTAACCGGGCAATCGTCGGTTAACCCTGGAGCGAACGGCTATTGTCAAAGGATTTGAGAGGATTAATGAATAGGAATGAAAATTACAATTTTGGGGGACTATTTCAATTCTCGAAATTAAAGTCAAAACCAAAGAAAACCGATTGTCTGAGTCCCATAAATTCTGCTCGTCGTCATGCGAAAAGAATCCCGAGTTTCGGAAATGACAGCTCGTACTCCGCCGAGAAATGGGATGGACGGTAGAGTAAATCCGAGTGAGGGAATGAATGAAATAGATTCTGACGGGGAAAATTTCATTCCCGAAGGGGAACAGATAACCAGAGAATCGCTAGATAGTCAGTACCTCCCCGGTGCAGGTAGAGATCGAGGTAAAGGGACGCTTTCCCCTCTCGACCCCCTCAACAGCAATCAAACGGATCGGTTCCGGGTACCCAAGAAGTCCCAACAAATTTTGGAACAATTGTCAAGTTTACAAGCGGCAGTAGAGGGAATTTTAGTACGGCTGGATAAGCCACAGGGTACGTTAGGACGCGAAGGAGGAGGAGCTGACAGAGGTGCTTCCTCTGAACCTGACCTTCCATCAGACGATTCAAGGGGGGTAGTAGCTAACCACCGAAGACGAAATGACGAAACCCGATCGTCAAGCCAACCGACGTCAAGGGCAAGAAATAAACACGTCAATTCTCAAAATAACGAAACCGGCAATCGAGAAAATCTAGATTCAAACCCGCATCCCGATGATGTGGCGGAGCTTCCTCCGCTATATAGAGTCGTCTTAGAAAATCTATTGCCGAATGGTCAATTCGAACAGCGGGAAGTTTTCGTCACTGATGACGAATATAGAGAAATGAGGTGAACCGCGGGGAACTTAATACCAAACGGAGAAAATCAAAAAAATAACCAAGGAATACCTAGCGTCCCGGCGCGTAGCGTGAATCGTGGGCCGAGCCCCTCGACAAGAAGCTTTAATTCTCTCCGAGGTTTTCTGAGAGTCGAGATCGTACCGCGCCACCTCGGAAACGTAGTTTGTCCTGGAGAACCAGCGACTCCAGTGACGATGATTACGAGAGATACTATAGACCAAATGCGAGGAAAAAAGTCGTGAGAATGTCGGACGTATCGAAAATTCTTACAGAAAATCACGACGCCCCGGAGGCAGGCCATCTGGGTCAAGAAAAAAACTCTGGATAGGATGCGTCGAAATTATTATTGGCCAGGGATGACGCGTGATGTTAGGAAATATGTCGAAGAGTGCGAAGTTTGCCTGGGAATCAAATTTAATCAAAACCCCGCGAAGGAACCCCTTATGACAAGACCGTTGCTTACGCCATGGAGCCAATTATCGGTCGACACCATAGTAACTCAAACTCGAACGAAAAGAGGGAATTTGTGTATCGTAGTCGTGCAAGATCTATCCACGAAATATATTGAGCTTTTTCCTGTCAGAAACAGGCTTGGCAAAACGATTGTCACAACACTAGACACCATTTTCGAGCGTTGGGGTGCCCCAAAGTCAATAATAACTGACGATGGACGTGAATACACTAATCAGCACGTCCAAGCGTTTCTCCAAGCTCGGGGAGTCAAGCACGAGACGACCCCCGTGTACCACCCGCAAGGGAACCCCGTTGAACGAGCCAACCGGACTATTAAACCAGTCATCACTGCGCTTATTACTGTTAAACATAACGAGTGGGACACTCAACTGCCAAAAATCCAGTTCGCATGTAATACTGTTCCCCACGCCGGCAGTAGGATCTCTCCGTTCTTTCTGAATCACGGTAGAGAAGTGCACGCGAAATATGTGGCCAAGCCAGATGAACATTCGACAATAAATAATGATTCGGTCGCCGAATGGACTGAGAGACTTAAACGAACAGACGAATTTCGGCATAAAATCGAGCAGAAGCTCCGGGAGTACTCAGAGAAACGGTTGTCTAGAGTCAATAAAAGTCGTGATTTAAATATTAACGTAAAAGAAGGAATTGAAGTATATTACCCTAACAAGAAGCTCAGCAACAAGTCCCAGGGTTACTCGTCTAAGTTGACCCATCGTTATGTGGGCCCCGCAATCGTCAGTCGAGTAGTAAACCCGTTAATTGTGGAATTAGTAGACAAAGCAGGTAAATTCATTGCTAAATATTATATCACTGATCTAAAATTTCCACGTGGTAGCTTACGCCATCAATCACCATCATCTCCATCAACATAATGAGTTACCCAATCTCACCATTGCCCTCATCGACCGGTGTCAACACGCCGGAGAATCACCTGGAGGAGTTGGAACAGAAAAGGATCGAGCTGGAAGCAGCACTCCGAGCTCTCACCTTGGAGATTGTAGAGGTGAAGAGTGAGGTCAACTCCACCACAGACCCCGAGGATTCCCTCCACACTGAGGAACACCCAGACGTTGACAATAGAACTGACGATGAAGCCTCACCACACTTGTCAAAATGTCGCCAGGAATCGGATACTGACGATGAAGACGAGACAGAAGATTACTCTGTGCCTGATAACGATCCAACAGATACTGTAGAGTTACCTGCTGTCAAAGTTACCGCGGAACAAGCCAAACAACTTGATTTTGGCTTGATATCTAAAGTCAAATATTCTCCGCCTAACACCCCAGACGCGCCGTCCAAGAGCGAGGAGCCACAAAAGGAAAAATCTGAAGTCGCTCAACTCCTTGACGCCATTCAGAACTTACCACCGCCAAAACTGAAACTGGTTTCGAAGACAAGAATTGCCAGCCAATCTCAAAGTGACAAGGAGAACCAAATGAGGCGCAGAATCCAGAATCCGCCAGTGGGCATCCAATAAAGAGGTCATCCACCACGGGTAAACTATTGCTGACCATTGACAATCCAAAAGCAATGACGGCCCCATCAGTCTCAGTCCAACCCTTGCCCTTGAAGAAAACACCGACATTTGACGAGGTATTGCAGCAGCTGGGAGTTGCCAAACCCACCAGCCAGACCAAGTTTATGGTTGACTGCAGGGTGCTTGACCAAGAAACCCTCAAAAAACTCATCATCCAACGAGCCAAAATTCTGGTGACAAAACTGGAAGCCACAAAGGTCAACCGTGGGACTCAGACCTTTGTCACACCTGCTGGAAAAACACCTGTCAGGGGGTGTTTGAATTGCCGATCGGGCGAGTACCACTTCTAACACTGCTCCGTCCGTTCCGACCCGGGTTTTGCCACATCTGTGGCGCCGATGGGTTTGACAAGGAAGATTGCCCATATCCTCACGGCATCGAGCACGAGATGGCCCTCAATCGCTGTCCGGGTGCTCCACAGACTTGAACTTGTACAATCCTGAGTGTCCGGACTGTAACATTCGCTTTCCCGGCCTTAGCGACTATCTACGACTCAATTATGCCAGCTGGCCAGATTGGTTGATCGCCGCAGACCACCGCTTCCATTTTGACGAAAAAGCAGCTCAGTTGAAACGACAGGTCAGAGCCCAGTTCACTCACCCCAATGACCACCCACACAAGGTTCGATAATTCCTCATCAGGGAGAACGCCCTTCGCAAAGGAAGACCTGTCAATCCTGAGACCCAATCTGCTCAGAGCTTGTCTGAAGAGAAACGAGCCCTGGCCATAGAAGCCCTCTTGTCCCCAAGGGCCGAGGGAATCTTGGAAGAGATCATGCAGAGCCGGCCCGAGCTAAAGGATGGAACCATGCTAACCATCGCTACCACCACTAAGGCTGTGAAAACTGTCAAGAAACGATGGAAGTCACCTGCGAAGCCATTCACTCAACCGGTCCGTAGTTCAAATAGTCCGTCGTTCTGTAAATTCTCTCTTCTTGGTCTGTCATCTATTAATCTATTCCATTACGGGTCACCAGAGTCGAACCTACCCTGATGGAGTCTAGCCTTGTAATAAAATTGTTTAAAATTGAGTAGTCAACCTCATCAAAATTGACTGGCGCCCAACAACTAATATTTGATAATTTTCTTGAGCCCCGGCACGTCTTGACCCAAGCCGCGCTGGGTGGAATCTTTCGTCAAATTAATAAAATTCTTGTCGCAAAAAAAGATTCTGTCTCACCCATATAAAACATGTACTCGCCTTATGCGCTACGGCGTATCTTGATCCATGAACCGCATCGGCAGTTAATTATTTTTTTTTTGCATCCTTCAATACGAGCTTGCTGAATTTCTTGGTGAATGAGGACAGAGATTTATTCGCTGAGAACGTAATGAAACGACAGGATATGTGCCATTAGGGATTCTGAAGCTGCTCATCTAAAAAGGAAAAGCTCTTTAATAGTATTATTTGGCTTATCAGGTCGAATACCTTTTGTGACGAATTTTTTCACAATGATGAAGAAACCAATCGGAAGACTCGAAAGAAGGACAAGACGATATAGGGATCGAATGCCTATTGTCAAAACGTCTTGCTTACCATAATGGAAAATGAACACACGTTGTTGTAGTCCACAACCATCCAATGCTGTGGATTGTATAAGTCAATACCAATTATTGAAATGGACATATAGAATGGACACAACGTCCCGAGAAAAAGAAGTGTAATGATTCACAGAATATCTATTGATCTCAAAAACAGAATTTGCTTTTCGTATTTATCGTTTCTCTGAAAATACATTAACTTTGGCCCGGTAAAGATACAAATTTTCTTCCATCTAGTATCTAGTTTATTAGATAAATAAAGTCTTTGTCCAATCCCGAACGTATCAGACATTATAAGTTACACGCAAGTGAGTGAAAGAAGCACCGTATTCCTAGGTGACTGTCTGCCTGACTAACCCACCCGGAGGCAATGAACTCACGAGTTTATATTTCATCGTGGATTCGATTACATCAAGTGTTCGATCTTTGTTGTGTACCTGGAGAAGCATCGGGTAAAGTCGCAAGAGTTTCTCATCTATTTTGTAACGTGACATTCTCGTATGGGGGTTAAAAATGCCACTTACCTTCGCCCTACTTCCCTAATCGAACCTGCTAAAACTAAATCAAATGGGCGCCAGGTAATTTTTAGCCGGAACTGCCAAACCAGAAGATCACTCAAACGAATTTAACTAACCTCGATGTTCTCTACTCATTATCATAAGCTAACAAAAAGGGTTTTTCAAAAGTGTGCGGGTGTGTGGGTTATGGAGAGAGGGGTGGATCGTGGCGGAAACAGGGGGTTATCGGGCATGCCTAATTATTCATTAAATTATCACGTAAATTAAATAAAAAGAAAAGGTAAGTAAAGCCTCCAAAAATGTAATTTATTCGATGCATATTCTCGGGGGGATTCCAACAAAATGGGACTAGACAAACCTAATTATCTACTTACACTTAAAGAAAATCTCGCCTTAATGTCCAAGTAAAACAAACGTTAAATATTACTATGCGTAGCCCCTCATAGTTACCATTGGAATTTGCCTACAAGGATGACCGCTTGGCGATAATTCGAGGAATATCTTCTGCCTAACACTAACCGGCCGGGAAATAGATGATTTCCCGGAATTTGTCCGGGAGACATCCGGAGGAAAAGAGGAGATCAAATTCACCGGAAAACGACAAAATCGGATGCCGTAGACCCAAGCCCCCACCTAAAGATTTTTAGCACGGAATGCCGTCCAGGAATTCTGAAAGTCGTGAACTTCAACGTTCGGGAAATTATTAATCACCTCAAAAGCCTAAATCTAATATTCCGGTGAAGGTTCAACGACGCGGAAGAGCGAAGAAGAAAAAAAAAGCAAAAAAAAGTGTCCCTCCTCGGACTCGAACCCACTCTCCTCAGAACTGAAGAGAGTGAGAGAGAGAGGAAACCACTGGCCATCGCTGGCCGTGGGAAATCCCTCAACTTGAAACCGTTCCTAAAACCCAAAATCTTGAGAAATTTTAGGAAAAATACCGACTGGCTTGGCCAGGGTAGCCCCTAGTATTTTGGAGAATCATTAGGGAGAGAGAAACTCCCTCGAAAACCACGTAAAATGGATGGGGAAATTCCGCCAAGACCGGGGTCCTTATTTTTACCCCTAAACCACCCTAAACGGGGAAAATCCCCTGAAAAATACCCGCTAACATAATCAGGGGAGCCGCTAGTATTTTGGGGATGCAACTGCGGAGGGAAAACCCTCCGAAAGCTATCCAAAAATGGAGAGAAAAGTCAACTGAAGCCGGGCGGTCGGCTCGGATAGTGCCACAACATGTCGTGGAAATATTCGCGACAAACAGGGGAAAAATGCTCTTAAAACTTGTTAAACGGATTCACAACTCACCTTCGGGGGTTTCCTTCCCTTCCGTGGTGCTTTTCTCACCATAATCCTCCCTTTCTTTCACGTAATTTTCCACTAATTCTTCCTTCCACACGTGTTGCCTGACTCGCCATGAACGACGGAATTGGAGAGGTCAGTGCAACAGGTGGGCCACGCACAGCCGAAAATCTGGCGCTTCCTGATTGGCCGACGTTAGTTCCCCTTTGAGGCGCAGCCACTGATCTCTACATAACTGGATAGCTGACTTCATAGCCCACCGCTGAGTCCCATAGAAAATCAGACAGCGCCTACCAATACCAGTCATCGGACTAAAATGTTATCAACTGCGCATGCGTGGCACAGTTGTCTGCGCGAGCACTTACTCATAATTACCGAGAGTAATTGGAAACTTTTCCGATTCTTTTCCCATATAGATTATGTGAACAATGCGTCAGCATGTGCTTAAGGGGGCTTTTATGGGCACAATTAATAACATATACGTTGAATATATTCATATGTATACATATATATTTCCCTTTTAAAAAAAAGCATGTAACGTTTTTTGTCAGCTCTTTTTGGCGCTATGCATATCAAAATGTATCTATATAATATGATCTATATATATATAATATATACATATATGAATAATATATATAATATATAATATATATAATGATATATATATGTTATTTGAGCAGTTTGGTGACTATTTCTGATATTTAGTGGTCAGAATGGTGAACTTATCATAATGACCACTTACCTTTTAAACGGTTATTTTGATGAGGTCATCATATTGACCGATAAATATTTTCAGCAATACAATAACAGTAGTTGAAGACAATGAAAATTTGGGATGTCATGGAAATGACCGGTATTCCACTTTCGCACTCTCATAGCGAATTCCAAGAGAGATATGAAACGATATGAAGAACTTATTAAATCCCTAGTCTTCAACAAATAGTTTCTTCGGTGACCTGTTACTGAAATAACCATTAAGTCTTTCGAGGTTCTAAATGGAAAACTCCATCTGTTGCTGATTCTCGAATGCGAGATTGAATATATTATGTGTCGTCAGATATTATTGACATATGAGATGGATAATGAGCACATCTTCTAATGCATGATCGATAAAGGAATTATAAATGATCGACAAACACCAATCTTTTCTTCTCGACATAGGAGTGAAAAACTAGATCCGATTATTTTTTCACATTTTCTCGTCCCACAGTTTTTTAGCGATGTACACATTCGCTAAAGTGGTCATTTCCGTGACTGATGTCACCGAAGTGACCGTTAGGTATTTCAATGCCTTGAGAGGAAAAAAAATGTGACGCGCGTTCGCATGTACAAAGTTAGTATATTATATCTCATCGGATGCTACTGACATATGGAACAAAAATGAGCTCGTCTTCTAATCCATCATTGATAAGATAATGATTGAACATCAATGATGTCTTCCCGATATAGCGTTGAGAAATTCGATTTGATCGGTTCTTCATATTTATACTTTTCTTATAAAGATACTAGTGGCCGTTGTTACGAAAGTGTCCGTTAGTTCTTTCGAGGCTTTGAGCGGAAAAATCAATCTGTTGTTGGTTTCCATGTGCAAATTTGAGTATAATATATCTCCTCTGATACTACGGATATACGGTAGAAAATTAATCTTATTGTTTAATCCTTGGCCGATGAAATGTTTAAGAATGATAGAAAAACATCAGTCTTGTGTTCTCGTCATAGCAGTGTGAAACTCCATCCTATATTTTCTGCATATCTCCCCTCCTCATCATCTTGGAAACAGGAAAAAAAAATTCTCAAATATTCATTTTCTTGCAAAAAGTATTTATTTCTTGAAAATTGTATTTCTCCGAGCCATTAATTTCGAAGTGATCATGATGAGGCTTCAATTATGACAATCGTGCCGCTCTTGAGGATGATTAATAATGTTGGTTTCTCAAGTAAATGGATATTTGGCAAAAATAATTTTTTCTCTCAGTGCAGTCATGTCACATTCGGCAATATGGTCATTTCCGTGATTGTTGTCACCAAAATGACCATCTGGTTGTACGAAACCTCAAGGCAGAAATTAACTCCGTTGCGAATTCCCATGTGTAAATTTGAATATATCACATTTTGTCGAATGCTACTGACATATAGAATAGAAATATGCTCATCTTCTGTCCATAATTGATGGCATAATTATCGAATATCCATAATGTCTTTCAGATATAAAGGTGAGAAATTCCATCTGATATGTTGTTCATATTTTTTTCTTTTTGAGATTTTTACTGATATGAATATTCGCCCAAGTCGTCATTTCTGTGACAGGTGTCACCAAAGTAACCGTTAAGTGTTTCGAAACCCGTCGGAAACTTATAAATATATCGCCGATTTTCATATTTAAAATTGAGTATATTATCTCTCGTTAGATACTCCATACCTGTGGAATAACAAATGAGTTAAAGTTATACTCCATGACTGATGTAATAATTGTGAATCATCGAGAAACATCTGTCATGTCTTTCTGATATAACGGTGTCTCCTTCATTCACTCCCGATCAAAAGAAGGGTGACGACCCGATTGAAATCCCCCCTTTTCTCATTTTTTTTTTACTCATATACACATTGGGGATGTGGTCATTTCACCAGTGTCACCAAAGTCACCATTAGGTTTTTCGACACCATGAGGAGAGAAATATCTGTTACCCGTTTCCGTATGAAAAATATAATATATGCCATCTATTCCTGTATTACTTACATATGGAAAAAAAATTAGTTCATATCCGAACCCATTATTGATTTAGTAATTATGGATAACAAAGAAATATCAACCTGACTTATGATGAGAAGCTCGATTTGATAATTTCTCCTATTTCGTTTCGTCATAAATTTTTTGCTGATATACACATTCGGAAAGTATTTATTTCGGAGACCGTTTTCACCAGAGTGACCGGTACTTTTGTCAACGTCTTGAACGAAAAAAAAATAATTTGTTGCCCATTTCTAAATACGAAATTCGATGCACTATGTTTCGTCAGATATTGCTAACATATGAGATGAAAAATAAACTCATCTGCTAATCCATGATTAATCCATAATTGGTGAAATAAATGATGGTGAATGGTGAATGAGTCAGATCGATATTTACTTTAGTATTCAATTTTAGTAATCGAAATTCTCATTCGAAAAATTCTATGCCTTTGGTTTTTTGGTTGTCGATAGCGGTAGTGGAACTTGCCGATGTACTGGCCTTCTTTTGCATGGTAGGCGGAAAAATATCCCCGGAAAAAATAGCCCACACACCCAAAACGTGTTAAAACCCACCCAATTTGATAGAACATAGGAAAATTAGAGTCCCTGAAAAAATAGACAACAAAAAAAATTATTAAATTAAAAAATAATTAAATTGAGCGAGTTTTAACACGTTTCGAATGTGTGGGATATTTTTTCCCTGGGATATTTTTTCCGGGATTCCTTTTGCATATTCATTGGGAATTTCACATTTTCCACCCAGAAAAATTGATGAAAAAATCGTAGGAATACATGAAACAAGCAAGCATCATCAAATTTGTTTTATTATCCATGGACTGTTCATATATTCAACCATGTCAGCATTGATTCTATTAGTCTCCGGCAATATTTATTATATTTTTCGAATTTTCATTGGAAGAAGACAATGTGAGGTGAAATATACGGACAATCAAACGTACTCCGCACGTGTATGGCCAATTCGCAATAAGTTTTATTTATTTGCGAATTTCACCGAATTATTTCATGCTCAATTCCAAATTATTGATGATTTTAAAATTTAATGCAGAAGGAAAAAATCGTCAGTCATATGATGAGTTCATATATGTGGGCTTATTAGAATTCACCTATGTCGAACCTGTAGAATTTTTATACTTGACCAGCTGTGAAAAATACTTTCCCAGATCATCTTCTCTTTCCAATAATTATTTTTGAAGTCTATTATAAACCATACGAGAATCTAATTGTTGAAATATGGTTGTGAGATTAGTCAAATCTTCGCGCCCTATTGACGTCACGATCAAATGCCACTCACATATTACCTAGAGTATTCCTTCTTAATACGTTGCGCTCCAGTCAACATGTGGTGTATATACAGAATATAATAATTACGTACTAAATATTGTTCAGCTCTACTTTGTCGTCTCTGTGGGTTGTTAGTTATTTAATCCTATCCTCGGACTCCTAGTCCACAATACTAATGACCGAATTTTCAGTATGATGGCACGACATCTATCAAATAGATAATATAAAAACAGACTGTAAATAAGGTGTCCACTGCGAGGAAGTTTCTGCAAAGGTTATTTCAACTACTTCAACACAAAGAAAGTATCATAATAATAGTTTGGTGATAAAACATCTCTAATTGCAATATCGTTTCCGTGAAGCTTCCTCCATATGTTTTGACGCTTGAATGAATATATATTCACTCATTGAAAAACATCAAATATTAAGGGAATGCTGAAAAATCTACAAAAAACAACATTTTCTACTTCAAATATCACAATTTGATTACCAATTTTCTGATCAAGTCAATTTCTATACACTATTCAAAACGGTAGAGAATCAAAACTCCAGATGGAAATGTGTTTGCTACGATTTCATAATTGTACTTGACAAGGTAGAGCTATTCTCCGAGACAAATTGATTAATACTTTCTTCTTCATTTTTGGTGCTTTTTTTTTGAGTGAATTATAACTTGAAAATTATGCGATCGGACTTTCCATCTTCAGTTTCATCCATTCTAGTTTTGTGAACAGTTCACGAGGTCCATTTTTATAATGGCGAACTTCGAACGAAAAAAGTTTAGATGTAGTGAATCAAAAAGTATCTCAATAGAGAAATTGGTGGAGAACCATGAATTTCTACTGATTTTTTTCAATGAAATAGCTTCTATTGGACATTTTTCATTCATTAAAGAAAAAACAATTTTTGTTCATACTTCTCCAATGGATCGCTACTTTTCTGTAGTTATCATCAAAAGTTCATCGGCAGAGGAAGTAATGAAAATTGAAAGAATTCTTACATAATCAACAGAAAGTTTTTTAATGGAAACTTCCATCCGTGATACATCATAACACAAATAAAAAGTACATTATCATCATTGGAACATCATAACTGAATATTATAAGTATTTTATGAATGGTTCTTTAGAAGTAATATCATTAATTATTAATCATTTTGAACTTTGTGGTAAACAAATCTCCGGCCCATTCTGGAGAATGTGATGATTTTTTCATTAAATACAATAATCAATCATACACAATACTGTTAACAACTGCTTATTCTACCAGCGAAGTTGACTGCGACTTAACTTCATTTCATTGGACCTATACTGAATATAGTATTGGATAATGAAAAAGAAAACGACCTCGATACTCTCTTTTTTAATACGTCGATGCAATTTTTTATGAAATCAAATTCAAAGCTGATCTCATTTACATAATAAGCAAAAAAAAAATTTCCAGTATCATGTGAGACACTTTTACTACTGGCATACAAAACATCGTGCACTTCATGAGTGCACGATGTGTTTCAAAATTTTACTCAATTATTTATACAGGTTTTCATTGTTAATTCCATAATTTTCATTTAATTAAAGTGCACTTTCAGTTATATATACTAACACATAAAAATGGAGAATCAAGAAACTACTTATGGTGATAATAATAGAGATGTTTCACTCATGAAAACTTCAAGCAATTAAAAACTATCCCTTTCGCCCTTACAAATACAGAATGGTATTTTCATACGATATAAATCACTGTGGTTATTGCATTTTTCTTGAAAATTCTAATATGTTCCATGCGCTGCGATTGAAAATTCACTAGTTCTCTGGTGTGATTTCTGTGAAAATATCCATAGAAAACATTTGATAGAAGAGAACCAATAGATTCCCATCTTTCTCAGCCATTAATCTAGTGACACTCTTTCCATACATATTATGAGTCATACATCGCTGGGGTTCTCTCTTCTTATATTTTGTAATTCGCGATGAAATATCAATACAGTAGGAAAAAAACTTGTCCAATTTCAACCTAAATCACTCTAAAAATTACTTCAACAAGAGGAATTGCATGAAAAAAATTTAAATCCATGGATTCTTCATTCTTCAATATTTTCTAAAAATATTTCTATACCATGTTCGTCAGGCGAGCTAGTGAACTTTCTACATGTAAACGCAAAATGTAAATAGAATTCACAATAGACTTGTGATAGAATTTCGGCAGAATGTCAATAGTAATTGTAGAATCGTAGAATATGATAGGGAATGTGTGAAGATTAGTCATGTATTCGGATATCACACAAAAGGAACTTGATATCCTCCTTATACTTATTAGGGAAACTTATGCTATAGTTGGATAGTTCCGTAACAGTCTTATTCTAATGGACTTTTCTTCGATATCACAATTTTACATATGCAACCCGAACACATCCGACCTTTTCCACGCTGCAAACATTAATTTTCTTCTCACAAGTGGTAGAATATGCATGAAACTTTTGCTGCAACTGGCAACACCCATAAACATTACTCATTACTCTTACGAAATATTATCTTTGGACATAAAATAAACCTATTCTCTACTTCTCAGTATTATCAAAACTATATTATTATAAACAAATTATAATATATTATATCATATATTATATTATTATTATATATCAAAGATATATTATTATAAACATCTTACGCTAAGATACTTTAAGATGTTTGGTCTCTTTTCTCTTCTTCTGCCTTTGATCCTCATTTATATAACCGTATCGATACCGAATATTGGCACGTATCACACGTTTTATCATCACATTTGGCACGTACGAGCTATTATCAGTTTCTTCTAATGAGGTATTAATGAAGTAAAACAAAGACTGTATCAACCAATAATAAACATGAATTTTTCAAATCCTAATCCGTGCATTCCAATATTTGTTGCATCTTTCTCCTGTGAACATAAAATATTATAATAAATTCAAAACGTCATTTTTATAAGACCAACACGAAAAATGATAAATTGTCTGTATATTCCATATACAGTGAAAGTGCCGATTTTTTCCGAATCATCCATTTAGACGACTACTCATTCGGCTTGAGAGTCATGGACAATTGACACACGTACTTATTAATACATATTAATTTTTTTTTTCATTTGACGTCCAAGTACGAACTTGGCTTTCAGTTCTTCGAACCGATGGATTTTTCTTCAAGAATTGTCTAATTTGTATAGCAGAAGGAAGCTTATTATTCCTGATCAAATTACCGAATGCATTAAAAGCGAGTGTCTCCTCCTCATCAGCCCACCGTTTCTTCGGCTTCTTCAATTTTGTTCCTTCTTCAGCTGCTTCTGATGACAGCTCCTCGATATTCGTATCACTTACATCACTGCTTGAACCAGAGAACGATTGGGCTATCCGTGTCCTTCGACGTTTTTTCTGTGACTGTAGGGATATTACAGGTAATGTTGTGTGGTGTTTGTCTGTTTTTCTAGCAGATTTGCGATTTCGCAACTTTGTCATAGGCGTCTCAATGTGAATCGTCGAGTCCGAAGTATCCTTATCAAGTGAGGGACTGAGAGATTGCTTTGCCGATTGCTGCTCGCCATCATTCTCTTGAAAATTTATTGCGGGGTTGTCATGATTTCCATTGAAGGAAGATTCTGATGCAGATGATGAATCTCTCGTATACACCCGTTTGTATACTCGGAAAGGCTGTGACTTGTGCATCCCTGATGTGCTCGGTCGTGGACTATCTTCATCAAGACAAGATCGCTTCCTCTTCACTGAGTTTTGTGTGAGAATATCATTGACCGGAGCTGAAGTCACTGAAGTTACAGTGGTTGGAGCTTCACTTACATTAGAAATATCTTTATCCATATCAAGAGCAGAGCGTAGCATTTTAGCAACACCAACAACGTCTCTGGCAACAACTGATTTTCTGTAATGTTTTCTGTGGATTGCTTCTTCATGGCCCATGAAATTAGCAATGTCTAGAATTTCATTTTCATGAACATTTTGAGCTGCAACGTTAGTCGCCATGTGCTTTCTTAAAAATGTACCACGTAGTCTTTCTGGGTGTGCTGCACCACATTCAACTGAATATTGCCTCATCAATTCACAGGATCTCATATATTTAAATCGCCCGTCACTGAAGCCAGGGATTCCAAAAATAAATGGGTTAGTCTTTGGCACTTTTGTTGACGGTCTGAATGCCATTATTGTTGATAGACTTTCTGACTTTTCAGCATCTAATAGAACGGGCACATCGCGTCCAAGTTTCCCTGTAATTACGAATCGTGTGTACTCACGAACCAATCTCTGCTCATCGTGTGTCAGAGAGTTGAAGGTTTCTGGATCTGCACCTTCGTCAATGATTTCAGCACTTTTCAGATCAGCAATCGTTGCTCGTTCAATTTCACTAGCACGTCGACGATTGAAAATTTGAATGGTCATTAATGTCGTTTTGAGCAATTCCAGCTGTGACGTCCGTCGAATGTTTAATTATATTTTTTTATTATTCACGGAATAATAATTCGAGTACTACACACTAGTGTTTTCAAAATGATATTCTTTCTCACGGTGACTGAGAAAACATCTGGAGGAAATGAATTACCATTTGGAAAAACAACGTAAC
>NW_011888040.1:8392-11296 GCF_000806365.1 Fopius arisanus | reverse complement strand
TATTCTCTTTCTTTTGTTTTAGAAATATAGACTTGAAAGAGTCAGTTAAATTTTAAAAACAACCTTCAGTTATTTCACATACCCAGAGCCTCTTCTTTCAGCATTATTCCCATCCGTGCCCTTGGTTGCAAGATACCAGGCTAAAAAGGGAACGAGTTAGATTCAAATGGGCTACGTTTCAAACTATCGTGGGGTCCGGTTCCTCCCCAGTTCGAATCCAGTGTTTTACCTTTAAATTGGGCAACAATTTTCGGTAATCAATTGTTCGTGTTAAAAGAGGGATCAATGTTAACGTCAAGTCACCCATTCTTGACGTAACACAGCCAAACTTCATAAGAGTATTGATGCTGCAATTTGTCATTGGCTTCATTTCGTTTCATACACAAATATTGAGACATTTTTTCTATGTCGTCAGTTGTTGGCAGTGGTTTAACCTGTTGACGACGTTTCTTCGCTTGGGTCTCAAGAGCTATCCTATTGACTTTCATACTATTCTCATGTTTGTGAATGAATAAATATTTGTCTACCAATTCTTCAGTGCTGGCATCAAGGGCTTTCAGACATTCAATTTTCAAGGTGTCACCAACAGCTTTCAGATACATGCCAATGCTGGTTACAAGCGAAGGAGTTTCATGTTCTCCAGTCTCTGAATTGAACCCAGCTCGAAGGTTTACTGCTTTCAACATAGTATCACAATGTTGAGGATGGTAAATGGATTTGAAACCAGTAACTGATGGATTGAGCTGTTTCATCTGTTTTAGCAGCCGTCCAAGCGTTCTCAAACGATTCCTTATCAAATCTTGTTGTTGCGGCTTACGATATTTCTCACAGAACCCATTAGCAAATGCAATAATCAATTCATCATATCGAAGGGGTCGTACGATATCGTCTTCTTTCAGAACAGAGAATACTCGAACAAGCTGCTCAGATGCTTTAGCATGTAATCTTCCTTCAATGCGTCGTGACAGAATTGTATTTGAAGGTGAGTGCGTAATTGCTTTCCCGATACATCCTTGTCGATGCCGTCGAATTGAATTAGCACGAAAGGTACCACCATAATTTTGACACATTTTATATTCTATAGTATTTTTCTCTGAAGCAGGCCTCCGAGCAACGATGAGATCTCCACCTTTGTTATACAGTGGATCAGTGTTGTACAGATAATTTCCTTTCTGGCGTAAGACTTCGATCATTTTGGGACGTTCACCATTATTTGGTGGGAGATCGACAATTTTCTTCACTTCTTCTTCTTCTCGATGGACAGATGTCAAATGGCGACTGATAACACATTGTAATTTCTTGCAATAGTAACAGAAATTTCGTTTACTCCCCAATGATATTGGAAGAACACGCATCGTGCTATTATCTACAGCACCCATTTTGATGGAACTTTTCCAATCGCCAGAAATATCCTCGGATGCATGCAAAGAATCAGCAGAATTGTTCGCATCGTCCGGTATCACACTGTCCTTTACAAATGGATCTTGATTTTTGGATACTTCCTGCGGGTCGAAAGTTTCATCGTTTACATAGTCTTCCTTCGGAGTGTTATCTACATCAGTGAGATTCAATGAATTTCTAGGGCTACTAGTCCCTTGAACTTTTCGAGGATCCACGCATAAGTCGTAGCATGTATCAAAGCAATCATCTATACTCTGGTCTCTGATATCTTCCGTTTGTTGAATTGTGCTATAACGCAACTCAGGATCGTCCAATTGATCAATGACATCAACGACTGAACATGCCGGAATGTGTGCACTTTCTATGAATTGAACTTCCAAGGCACAGCGATGACTTTCTACGAGGTCGCGTAGGGAATTATTAGAATTTGAGGAGTTTGCAGTTGTTTTACTGAAATCATTGGATCTACTGAGATCATTCCCATCATTATCATCCGCAAATTCTCCATCCATATAAAAGTGTCCGATCAGGGGATATTTTGACGCACTAACATCGAGATCCGAGAAATCCTGCCCCGAAATCATCAGCTCACTTTTGACTTCCTGAGATTCACAGGATTGCGTCTTCTGGGAATTTTCCAAGGAACTTCGTACTGAGTCTACTGGAAGCAAATCTTTGGCAGATTGTTCATGACATTCAACGTTAATATTCTGAGTGTCATCTGAAGAGGGGTCGACTGTGTTTGAGCCAGGTTGTGTGCCTCATTATCCGAATGTGAACCACTGTAAAAGCTGTTTATTCTTTGGGGTTCAATGTTATTCTCAAGTCCATTGATCATTTTCTCTGAATTGTTTTTTTCTCGTTTCGAAGAAAACAAATTCTGGTAATTTTTTGGGCTTATTGCTACTGAAGCATTCTGTGGGGAATTTGAAGAAATGGCTGGAGAAGAAACTCCTCCATCTGCATGGGTGACAATATTGGCGACAGGAAAAGATCTAGATTCCTTCTCGGTGCTGAAATCAGTATCATTTAGAATCTTTAGAATATTGGTCATCACTTGCACAAAACCACAATAATTCTCATTCTTTTGTCCGGGATCTTTGTGAAGACTTCGGCAATCATTGCCGGTACTCTCCTCGAGATGACAGTCATCACTAATGCCTGGAGCATCTGCACATTCATTGCAACTCTCAAGTTGAGTTCCAATTAATTGGTTCTGATTAGTCTGTGGAGACGCTAAAATGAGATTAACTACCGCAGGAAGTTCCTGGTGGCTACAACAACCATCGTCAAGGCAAGAGAGAATTTCCTTCGATGCATCATTACTTACAAATGCATGTTCTTCTTGAGAAAAACGTAGATTCACGGCAGCTGTCTGAACTGCAATTATACAGGGTGTCCCAGAAGTACGTGCCGATAATTAACCGGCATGTACAGGGGGTGAGTCTGACCCAAAAAGTCCTTTACCACTTTTGGATCGGAAGCACCCCTCCGGAGATACTG
>NW_011888040.1:4879-7127 GCF_000806365.1 Fopius arisanus | reverse complement strand
AAAGTCTCGGTTGATGAGATAATTAATAATTACTTAATTATCCGAAAAATGGCAAGGGGATTGCCCCCGATTTTCCCAAAAATTCCCAGTGGCGCGACTGTTTTTCCGTTTATCTTTTAAACAATTGGGTTTTTGGGATTTTTCCATTGATGATTATTTGTTGCAAATTTAATTTGCAACAAAATAGTCTCATGGAAAAATCACCTAAGCCCAATTGTTTATTTAATATCTGCAACAAACTGTTTCATCTTTTTTGAATGTTATAAAAAAAACGATGGGCCGTACGGCATTTTTCCATCAGATGTTTTTTGTTGCAAATTCGATTTGCAACAAAAAATAATCAATGGAAAAATCTCCGAAAGCCCATTGTTTAGTAGATAATTGATCAAGAGGGTGTAATTTTCGGAGAAAATTCCGAACGACTGTAGGGCAGGGGAAAGGGAGAAGGATCCACGTTAAAAATGAATTGGTGGCCCTGAAAAGGGCCGATTGAAGTCCGTCCATCCGGAGAAGGTGTGACAGAGGCAGGCATTTGCTATAGCAGGTTTTCAAAATGTCCTCCACCTGCATGAAGGCAGAGCCTGGCCCTCTTGAGGAGATTCTTCCTCATGCCTTCCAGCTCTTCAGGGGTGATGGCTGCAACTGCAGCGTGCAGCAGAGCTATCACCTCCTCTTGAGTCCCTGGATGGTGCGCGTATATCCGGGCCTCCAGAGTCCCCCACAAGTAAAAATCCAGCGGAGAGAGATCTGGAGAATGCGGAGGCCACGCAACTGGTGGTTGCCGACGTCCACCCCTGTCCCGGTCGCTCCTGTTCCCGATCCAGCGATCTGGGAACCACTCGTCCAACTGGTCGACCACGGCCACAGACGTATGGGCTGGAGCTCCGTCGTGCTGGAACCACACAGCATTGTCGGCAGGACCGTCCCCGACGACAGTTATCAGGCGATCTCGGAGAAATCCCAGATAATTGCCACCCTGAAACATAAATAAATAAAATTTAGTTATAATAAAAAAAACCTTATTGTGACTGAATAAAGAATACTTACGTCGAGACGTCCTGGAAGGTGGTGAATGAGAACTTCGTCACCAATGAGTCCTCCCCAGATATTCATAGTGTCCCAACGAAACTGGAAATTCGTTTCTTTCGTAAGACGGGGATTTTCAAAAGCCCAATGATGCTTATTGTGCTGGTTGATAATCCCCTTTCTTACGAAAAGCTTCTCGTCTGTCCAGCATACGTTGCCCATGAATACTGGATCGCGAGTTTTCTCAAGGAGCCATTGGCAGAAGGTCACCCGCTTCGGCAGATCTCCTGGCGCAAGCTCCTGCACCGGGGTGAATTTCCAGGGGTGTAAACCCTCGAGCCTCACCACCCAGTGCACCGTCGAAGAGGAAGCGCCGACAGATGACGCGATACCCCGGACGGACACCTCCGGAAACTCCTCGACTCTCTGGAGAATCGCCTCTTCCAGATTCACGCCATCCGCACGTCTTGGACGCCCTTCGCCGTGCCTTGGGAGGACGTTACCCTCCCTCAGCCGTTGAAAGGTATTGCGAAAACTTCGCGGATCGGGAACCACTCGGTTGGGAAACTGCTCCGCATAAATTCGGACAGCTTCCGCACCATTTCCACCCGCTAAACCATATACGGCCACCATATCCGCGTATTCCGCAGGAGTGAAACGCACCATTGTCACACTGTTGATTACTTAACGGTCACACAACGAATGACTACGTCGACGATGAATATCGTGAAAATCCGCTAAACAAAAGACTCGCGGGCGCGATCGCATGATGGTGAAAAAAGGACAGAGATACATTAATGTAAAAAGAGACGGAAGAAAAAAAAACGATCGCTGAGTTCCTTGAAAAAACATCCTTCTCAGAAAAAACAGGATTTTTCCATTGGTTATTTTTTGTCGCAAATCGAATTTGCAACAAAAAACATCTGATGGAAAAATGCCGTACGGCCCATTGTTTTTTTTATAACATTTAAAAAGGATGAAACTGTTTGTTGCTAATATAAAATAAACAATTGGGTTTAGGTGATTTTTCCATGAGATTATTTTGTTGCAAATTCAATTTGCAACAAATAATAATAAATGGAAAAATCCCAAAAACCCAATTGTTTAAAAGATAACAGGAAAAACACTCGCGCCACTGAGAATTTTTGGGAAAACCGCGGGCAATCCCCTTGCCATTTTTCGATTAATTGATTAATTATTAATTATCTCATCAACCGAGACT
>NW_011888040.1:0-1689 GCF_000806365.1 Fopius arisanus | reverse complement strand
CACTCAAGCGCGACAGCCACACCGACGTACTGCCGCTTAACGCGGCAGCGTCATTGGCTGTCCTGTTTACCCCAGTATCTCCGGAGGGGTGCTTCCGGTCCAAAAGTGGTAAAGGACTTTTTGGGTCAGATTCACCCCCTGTACATGCCGGTTAATTATCGGCACGTACTTCTGGGACACCCTGTATACGAAAATATTTAATAGGTAACTGCTTCCCACACAAAATTGTGTTGGACTTACAAAAAAATGTTTGCACGTGAGACTGGAAGTACCATAATTAAGTTCTAATAATGACAGTAGATGAAGCAGTTGGCTATGAAAACATTTTCCAATCAAATCTTCATCTTCTCAGAAGTTTTTTTCTCCATCATCAGGTGTAAACATGATTGGAATTCTATTGGAATTATATTTCGATTTTTCAGATGTCTAATCCTATTGTAATTCTATTGAATTGCTATTGGAATTCCATACATATTCAATTGGAGTTTTCCTACGATTCTATAGAAAAATGTTTTTTGTTGCGCCATTCATAGAGAAAATAAAAATGTCAAGAGAATTTTTTTCATATAAATTCTTGGGCATGATTGGTCCCATTTTTTTTCTTGGGTTTTATGATGAGAAACAAATAATATAATCGGAAAAATCTTGGAGAATGTCTATCAAATATGTTCTATAGAAATGAGGCACAAAATATCAATTTTCGGTAGAATTCTAATTGAACTCCTATAGAAGTTTTATATAATTCTAATCGAATTTCTTAAAGAAAACATGAGATTTTTTTATTGTTTTTTTCATACGTCATTCGATTAATTCCATATTTTTCGTGTTCATGATGCCATACATGGGAGACCGCACAGAAGTTTTGATATCGCAGGTGCTTTCATCTATTAAGCTGATGAGATTACAACTTCGGTTTTAATGGAATAAAATAAGATGAAGTTACTTCTCGATACTCTTGTTAATCAGAGAAAGGCATCATACAGAGAAAATTCAAGAGTATCATCTTGATGCAATTATCAATCGATTGACTCAAATTGTGATTCACATATACTTAACACGTACACACACATAACTGAATGACCCTTTTTCCAAATAACCTTTCTCTTTCGATTTTGCATTTTCTTTCTCTCGATTGGTTGAGATGAAATAAAAAAAAATCAGTTACTTTGAATTACATCATCGTTGGATCGATTTTTTTCGATTTTTCAAATCATTTCTTCAGAATATAATGTGAAAAATGACAACAAAATCGTTAAAAAAAATCATAGTTTCCTGTTTCATTAGGTACTTCGAATTGAACAATTTTCTAGATGCTTCATCGGTAGTAATTTCAAGAAGAAAAAATTACAAAACCCAAACAATTTCATCTGAAAACAAATGGAAATTTTCTACCAAATTCTAATAGAATTCCAACAAAATTCTTATAGAATTCCAGTAAATCTCTGTAGCAAACGTGCTAAATTTTTCTATTGAAATGTTTGATACGTGATCATACGAGTTCACGATTTAATTCAGCTATTTGTTATGCCCCAGAAATACCATTAAATTAAGAAATAGTATTAGGTAATTTCTCATTGACCTGGATAATATGACGACACGCGAAGTGGCACATATTATCCAAAACATGTAAAATCGAATCAAAGAATGTCAATGTTGTAATATAAACTATCCCGAATATTTGTGGATTAA
>NW_011888039.1:63682-70609 GCF_000806365.1 Fopius arisanus | reverse complement strand
TTCAGGAATATTGACAACCAGTAAAAGGGCTTATTGTATTTTGCTCGCCTTTCTTGTCGAAATGGTATCCACACTACTTCGAGTGATTAAACTCAGAGATGGAAATGTAGAACGCGAAAAGAGCAGAATTGATAATGTACATGGAGATTCATGTTCTGTGGGCTGCATCATTTTCATAACGATGAACATGCTCGCATTCGTTTTACTGATTTTACATATGATAAAAATGAAGGAGGTTCGTTCTTATGACTTTAATTGCACATGTACAAATGAAACTGTTAATAATACATTATTGTTTGAAAATGTAACCGAAATGTGGAATAAAACACTCTGAAAAATTTAAAATGCATACATGTGTTCATTTATTTACAATCGCATTCCTAACACCGGAAGCGATGACCCAGCACATGTTTTTAATACCACTTGTGTTTACTCAAGGTAAATAGTCTGATACGTGTTTCGACAGTCTGCAGATTCCTTCCTTACCGACCTCAGAACACTACCACCCACCGCCACCCACCACCCACCGTCACCCACCACCCACCGCCACCCACGGGCCCCGCGACACTAGCGCCGCCTAGTGCCGAAATTTGAAACTCCCGCCATTCCCCCCTCCCATAACGCCCATACACGCCGCGACATTAGCGCCGCCTGGTGGCAGAAGATGGGAACATTCCCTGAGTCTACCCCATACTACTATTGTTTTCTAAATTTTTAAGCTCATCAATTAGATTAGCAAATAATACTTCGTTTGGGACTTTTTTGAAATCTGCAGTATTATGTAATTGGACGAGAAATATATTTTCCAACATTTCTCTCCATTCATCTGGAATGCAAGGAATTGCAAAATACATAGCCCCGAGTTTTGCGACATTTTTATGGGTGCCTAATGGATTGTTGATTTCAATGGCGTCGTGATAGAGCAAAAGAGGTAGTACAATTTTGTCCGGGAATTTTCGCTCTATTTCTCTCCATTTCTGACTCTGCAAAGGCGAGATTAAAAGTGCAGAATTTTTGCATTCTTCAATATGTCGCATTATTATTTCAAATACATTCGTTAATTCCAGAAATTTTTTCAGCACAGCTTCCATTGGTACTATCTCTATTTTGCTCTCTACAGTGCCTAATTTTCTTATTTTAGCTTTGGTTTTCTTCATTTTTAATGTGTATGAAATAATTTCTGTTTTGGGGCGAATAAAACAATCCAATTTTTCGAAAATTGTCATCACTCGATGTAAACTACTAAAACTTTTAAAAGCGTTTTCAATTATTTCTGAAACGAATTGAAAATTTGACTGACCATTGGGCGCACATTGCAATGTTTGTTTTATCTGATCAAAAATAGAATTATGTAATTCAGAAGATTTTTTTAATACTTCAGCGATAAACGACCTGCTAATTTTTTTATTGCCGCATAAATCGGCCGCGAATTTGCTAATCAATGAACCGATCTCCATACTAAAGTTTTGCAAATCACGTGGATTCGACGCTTGGTCTGTTCCAGTATGTAATTTCATCCGTTCTTCGTTCAACATTTTTTTAAACAATTCAGCGCTTTCAGGACACGTCAAGATTTGTTCACGATTATTTTCCTCGAAAAGGTGGCTTACGCTATCAATATTCGAACTTTGTACAGAAGATGAAGTTATCCGCGAAGACAAAGAGTGCATGAGATGTAGATGATTCATATAGGTGTAAATATCGTTGCAAGTGATTTTACACGAGTAACATGTGAACACATCTGTCATCTCTTTTGCATGATTACATTCGATGTGACTCTTGAAATTTGTTTTCTCTACATAAGATTTACAAAATGGACATTGGTAAATCATTTTTGGTTCTTGTCATTAGTGAGCAGGAATAAAAATTATAAACAAACAATGAAACGCTTAAAGTAGTACGGCAAAATGAAATTTGAATCTATTCACCCGCACTTTGATCTGATCCTTCACGAGGGGTAGATCTTTTCGGGTTCAACTTTTCGAAAAGTGGACTGAGTTCTGGGACTTGTGGCTCACCGTGCACCCGAAATTTGTAGAGTCCTTGCTGTATTAGAAGCCAGATGGCATAGGTTGAGGCTGGATAATGCCCATCCAGGACATGGTAGAATTTGAATGCCAGGTCTAGTGCGTCCAGCGTTGAAGAAGCTGGATAAGTCTGATCTTTTATGCTCACATAAAATGCCGATGGATTCTCTACATCTGCAGCCACTACAATTACGTATGGCTGAGCAATAAGACGACCTGTGTCAGCTATCCTTTTCAACTGAACATTCAAAATATCTCCAGGAGTCTGAAATTAATAAAAATGATGTACTTTTGTGTGAACTATGAACTTATGCGGCAGCACGAAGTGCATGTGTTTCTGTTTGTGTGAGCATGTGTTTCTTAATACAACCACTGCCAAACTTCTTCAAATGCTTGTTTTTTCTAAACGTAAGCAGACTGTTCTTCATTAATTGCATAAATATATTCTCAACCATAGTCTCTCAAAAATGATAAAAGATAGAAAAATTCATTGGAAGAAGGCCTATTTCGGTAATAAAGGGAACAATTACGTACTGCAACTGTTGCGATTAAGCTGTCTTTAATTTCCGCTGGATCTGTTTCCACATTCCCCAAACTTTTTTTTTCGTTCCTCTCCCCCTCTTGCTGATGAGATAGTGTAAAAGTGTTAATTGAGCGAGTACTCGTCCATCTAAATAGATTTTCATGCGAGAAGATGAGTAAATAACCAATAATTATGTTCTAACTTATTGAATTATTTCTGCATGGATGTAGAATCAGCGCTAATGCACAAACTCACTTGGCGTGATTGTGGGACTTGCGATTATAGCCTTCAAGTCGAGGATTGTGGCGGTTGGCACTTTTGGGAACCTTTCAGCTTCAATAATGTCAAAAAAATTTTGCCAGGTTCGATCAGTAAGGGTAACATCAGTTAGGTTTAAGGCAGCAAAATCTATGTGGATAAGTGAGTTGGCGATGGGTAATTTGAGGATAGAGAACTCCTCAAATATTGCATCTACTTCTGGATGTGCATTCCTCATTTGCCAGTTTCGACGATACTCTGCTGAGATTGTCCAGTACTCCTTGACTTTTTCGAATGGGGCACAGTTTTTCTTCAGCCATCCCACACTTTCCTGTACTATTGGAGCTGCTTCTGTTATAAATCGGTCGGTTTTATTATTAGTTCAAACATTATTGAAAACAGTATAATTTGAAATACGTTAACGAATTGAATACGCTAATTGAATCTCGGCATGAAAAAATATAGGATAATTCGTATTTCACGAACATCTTCAGAGAATAATTATAATGATGAAGCAGATCCAAATTACGAAAGCGTCATCCGTGCAATATCTAAACTTCCGTCCAAAATTGGATGAAGTAAAATCAAATTTGATTTTGGAAAAAATCAATTTAGTTGAAACACACGAAAAAATGGTTCAAGATTAATCGTCTTAATTTCAGATTATTTCAGTCGTTAATTCGAGAAAACAAAAATTTTCTTTTGAAGAGATTAAAAAACTTGATTTAAAATTATTCAAAAGCTTCATTTGAGCTTAATCGTTATCTTAACTTAAGATGTCGAAACTTGATTCCAGATTGGACAATTATTCAACATAAGCGGTTTGAACATCGTAATTAGAGAGCTTGGAGAGTCCAGTTGAAGATTTTCAATGTCAATTCCAAATCGGAATTTTTTTGATTCGTAAATTTTACTCGTCAAAGATAATCATATCTAATCCCAAATCAATGGTTTCAATATTTTTCTAGTTTAATGCTATGCCCAAGAATCAAAATCTGGTTTGAGAATTTGCAGATATTAAATGAAATTTGAGCGAATCTTAAATTTCCTTGCGAAATGGATTATTCGTTATGAATTTTTGAAATAATTACAAAGTGTGCTGCTAACTTGCTGAAAGTTAGCACCATATTGTTCGCAAAAAATCGGACAGACAATTTGCGTTCGTCTTTTGACGCTTCACACCATTCTACATTCTGCGAAATGTTGCAGCAAAATTCGAAAATCCAAAAATCGAACAAAGGTTCCGTTCGGAAGCAAAAACAAGCGTATTAATTTTTCGAGGAAGACTGAATTTATATCAACTATGAAAAGAAGTATTTACCAGCTAATTTGGACCTTTGAGTATTTCCGGTGGCTTCTGATCTTTTTCTTTTTTTGGTTAAATTCATTTGTGTTCGATATTTAGTCAAGGCATTTTTAAACTTATTCGGAATAATGCCCTTGCATGGTATCGCATTGCGTGTTGTCGATTGTGCCTTTGGAATCGGCGGTTCAAAATATCGAGAAACTGACTCGTTCACAAGAATCTCACAGATCACTTCAGCGATTCTCTGGAAATGAGGGTAACTCCAACAAAAAAATTATCATGATTACTGTAAATGCAACATACACAGAGCAAAAAGCGTGAATTGTACGAAAAGGTTGCTACTTTACGAGGATTCGTCGCTAACAATAGAATCTTCTTATTTTTTGGAGAATTGAAACTTTTTTTCAATGCCTGGATAATATTGGAAATTTTTTATGTCACTTGCATATTACTCACTCAGTAAACGAAATTTTAAGGCATTCTCCAACAATGACTTCAACCACCGTCGATCTATCTTCTTCTAATAATGGTACAGCTGACTTTCTGTTGGCTGCCAGTATATTATTAGAGTAAAAATTGCTATTTATCATAGAAGTTAGCCTTTCCACAGTGATATGAGATAATAGAAAACATGGCAAAGCCAGCTTATCAACTTTGGTAGTCGATGGGCCAGCTATGGCTTGATCGTTCAATCCCCGACGTTCTCTTTCAGCTTGAAGAAACTGGATGGTTCAAGAGATTAAATTAATGTATCAGTTGTCAATGCAGTATGGGAGCAAGTTTCGAGTCTACTGAGATACGCGAATATTTGGAAATTTTACTATAAAAAAAAAAATTGTATTTTTTCACTTTTGATATATCACATAAAAACGATCCGATGCAGGAAGTCATTAATTTTGAATATGGTAGTGTTTAAACAGAACTGCGAAGAGGACAGCTTATTTCTGGAGATATTTTGAAAAAACGATTTATAAACAAATGCCGATTTCCCAAAAACCGCACAGCTGATGGAATTAAATTTAGTTCTAGAGTTAATCTGAACCCTTATATTCCATCTGACCAAATATATATTATCATTTCGAATTTGTTTAGCCATCTATATGTTTCCATAACTAAAAAATTACCCCTGGTTAGAGGGGTCCACGTACAGACGTTTTCAAAAAGTTTCGTATTAGAACATTTCAAACTATTATATATAGTGTTTCCTAGCAGAATTAATTTCTTAATACCATTAAAAAATCACACAAGTTCCGCAAGTGCATAGTGTGGCGAAATTCCAATTAATTTGAAAAGCATATTGACGCGGTACACATGAATTTATTAAACTCCACTATTCATTATTAGGACCATTAAGTATGTCGATATTAGCTACCTTATTCCAAAACCCTGGCCATTTCTCTTTAAACAGAGCAACATCTCCAAGCATGGGAAAAACCTGCTCTAACTGGTTGTCAGTGAGCTTTGCAAACAGATTTACATCCGTCAATTTTTGCTCTATGGAATGCCAAAAACAACAAAATCATAAGGGGGTAAAATAGATTATTATCAGTACATTTGGCAGAAAGATTGAGTGAAAGCACGAAAACATATCTATGAAAGTCATGTTGGGATAGATTAAAATCATTCAGAACGTTAAGGATATTCAAGTATTATAAAAAAATTTTGCTTAGCAAAATCCTTTTCAATACTTCGGTGGCGAATTAAAACATTTCCCAGTAAAAATAACTAATCTAAGATTATCCAGACGGTGAAAATTGATTCATTATGTAATCGATAGGTGAAGTTAGATGTTGTTGAAATTGAAAGCTTGAATAATGAAGGCTAGGCCTTCTCCAGATGTAGTGGATTTTTTCCCCCCCAATTTCCTAGATTTCGAAGAGATAATTTGCTTTTACAGGATTCCTAATTACGGCCAAAAAACAAGGTGAAAAATTACCATTTTGGGATAGAAAAAAAGATCACCTGTGATATGTCGACAATTACGTGTGAGAGGGGAATAATAGTCGGGGGAGTGCTATACTTTTTTGGAATTCTGGCGACAATTTTTCTCATTCGTTATAAAAAAAAATCTGCTTTAGTGATGAATGCTTGGTTTATTGAAAGTACTAAGCAAAAACAAGAAGGTCATTTGACGTAACTACTTGGATATCCGTACACTGACAGAAAAAAATTATATTGGTGAGAAATCATTTGGTTGTGACAAATAAATTGGAAAATTTATTCGAGATAAAAAATAATTACTTTGGGACAAAGAAACTATCGTTGAATCCATCAATTCTTTGTTTGATAACAGACTAAGAAACTAAATTCTAGATGTGACTCTGCTTCTTTTCATCATAACTGTCACATCATTTCACGCAAGAACGATCCAACTCTGTTCGGAGTTGATGTGTTATTTGTTGGAATGTAATAATTGAATCATGATGTAAAAATATTCTTGGTTTTTGGGAATTAAGGGTTTGTTTGAAGCACGAGTTTTGTGAATATCCATTTTTACACACAGAACATGTTCGTCTTAGCATCGGTCGATTTTAATTAAAATAATCATCAACTGATAGGAAAGTGTGCCTTCGTTGAATTTTACTGAGTATCGATGTTCTGATGACTACACATTTCATACTCAATCCGAAGGAACACTCTTTTATTGAAAATTGATTTATTACTAAAACAATAATCAAAATCGTATGACCCGTTCATTTCATTATTGCTAAAGATGGAATTGTGATTGTCCATGAAGGACATTTCTTGATCAGTTCCATGAGAAATAGTTTTTATATACTAAACCGATAAGGGACTAGGACCGCGAGCAAGGC
>NW_011888039.1:53582-62421 GCF_000806365.1 Fopius arisanus | reverse complement strand
ATAAATCTGCTCTACCTGGGTCCTAAAAAACCGCAATAATCACCCCGGTGTGACGTCGCTTTATGAATACCCTCGAGCTCTTGAAAGTGCTACCGCATATCGATGCATCAATTGGAGGAGTCTACCCTGCCGACCGGGTCCCCTGGTCATGGAGCCGACCCTGTGCCATCATCGTCAACACCGATAATCACAACCAGGAAGGACGACACTGGGTTGCCATTTATCTCGGTTCCGATGGACGAGGAGTCTATTTTGACAGCTTCGGAATGCCACCCTTCGACTCAAGAATCGATCAACGCCTTAGGCGTAATTGCCGCATATATGAATGGAGCCAGAAAAGCCTCCAAGATATATCGTCTGATGTTTGTGGGCAGTACTGCATTACTGTGCTTCACTGGCTTTTCAATGATCGGTCTCTACAGTCCTTTCATAAATTATTTACTTCAGACACAAAACGTAACGATCGCATTGTATTGAAAATGTTTAAACAACCTACGGATAGCAAAAGTTGTAAGCGTAAAAATTTAAGTAGACCTTTTCAGAGTCTATCTGGCAGAGGTGTTTTGCATTGTATTCAGCGTTGTTTAAAAGAAAAGACATTTATAACTTGATCAATTACTTGATAAAAATTATAATAATCTCTTAAAATTAATAATAATAATAATATGTACCCGAGATGATAATCATTTCTGAATAAATAATCCTTCTAAACATAGCAATTCTGTATTATATATATTTTTTCCACCCATCTCCTCTTTTCCACCCACCATCCTCTCTTCGCCCGGAAGTCTATTGTTCATTAAAACGCAACATTTAAGCAGATCACAGCAAAGACCGGATACACAAATCAATTACTTAAAGTCAAATTCCTTTGTCAAGGCACAAAGGGGGTGAACGTGTCCAGACGCACATCCACACAATACCCCCTGGGGGGCACATCTGCACCTGCACGCACATTTCCTGGAAAAAAGGGGGGAGGGGGCGTGGGAAATTCCACAATACTGGCCACTTACTACTATCGTCCTCAGTGTCAGTTTCTGGGATTATTTCATTTGTGTTTTCATTGTCGTATTTTTCAACCCTTTCATCAGATAAATAGCTTTCACTTTTTTCTTCGTCGAAGGAAGAACGAATATGAAAAAATTGCGGGTTTTCAGCCCTTCCACTTGTGCCTTGATGAACATCAGTCTGCTGATTCTCTGAAAAACTATCACCGCTCATCTCTTTTGTCAAAATATCACTTTGAGCATGATGATTCTCACTATCGAGTGCGTCATCCATTGCATCATTGTTGCCAAGCATTCCTTGCAAATCTTCACCCATCACGTTGGCTCCATCATCGCCCTCACCACTCTCTTCCTGGATATAATCTTCACTTGACTTGTCTTCGTCGTCATTTAGCATAGGAATGTGAAGACGATTTTCTAATACATCCAGAAAAAGAGTAGTTGTAGAATAACGACTACCCAACATTTCCGAGGCTCATTTCCAGATATCATCACCGCGCGGTTTTAATTTGTTCCTCTTGTAAAGAGCTAGTTGACTGAGGATTCGTTTTTTTTAAGCATAGGTACCGAAAGAAGGACGTCCTCCCGGCATGTTTGTTAATCTAAATGTTCATAACAAAAATTGCCGAAAAGAGAAGATTTGCTACAGAAAAGTAAAAAAATTCACTAAAACTTGAAAAATGCGAGACACTTAATTTCTGTCACTGCAATTGATTTTTTTTTTAATTTAAAACGCTACTTTGAACAAACGTTGGTCGTTTCACAGAAATTTTTGTGATTTAATTCTCAAAATAATTATTTAAGCGTAGTTGCGTCAGATACCTCTAGAGAGGTTAGTAACAGAGATCCATAACCATAGAAATCAAATTATCGATTGAATAGAAATTTCTATTACCGACAATCTTTTGCATATCGAGCCCGGTTCAAATTTCGCGCTTTAATGGTCGAGGCAAGATGGTAGCGTGAGATACAGAAAGTTCCACTGGCTTTTCTGTTTTACAATTGGAGCTACGCTAATAGAGGCTCATGAGTCTAATCGTCATTTACGGAATTGAATATGGTTGCCAACAGTGCAATGATATGATAAATAACAAAAACGTACATCCCGGTATAGAATAAGAGTTAATTAATTTTTTTGTGTGATCATGAAATCACCTTGTGAAAAATCTTGTCGTGGTCGAAAAATCTCGCTAGATTATGAAAAAATTATTGATGCATTAGTACAAAATAGTGATAAAATCACGGACAATGATGGAAGGCTGCTACCAGCATCTAGAACAATTTGGAAGATAATTGCCCAGTCCTTGGCTCCACATGTAATAATTACAGCAAAGAATCTGCAAACATTAGTTGCAAATAATCGTCAAAACGTGCAGGGCCGTCTGAAAGAAGCAACAGGTATCACGATAAAGAAAAAACAACCGAAATCGCTAGGAAAATCTACGATTATCGATCCAGAGAGCACATGGGAGGATTCGGTGGTGGGTGATGAGCTCACAAATTTCTGTTTCTCAATGCCGCGACACGATTTTTGCCAGCTGATTCAACAGACAGAGAAAAAACGCATGACTCGAGATAAAATTACGAAAGTAACAGGATGTAAATATAAACCGTATGAGTGGGAACATTACGTCAATGATGAAATTTGGTTCGCCTCAAAGCGGAAATGTGGATATAACAACAAAGAGAGCTATGTATCTGTCACCAGCAAAAATGGAACGATTGCAGGTAATCACATTGTTCACTTATTAATATTTTTCAAATCATTGACTCCGTACCAGTTGCATTTCTTTCAATATTTCTTTTCAATTGAAAACAAAATTTAAACTTTCATTTTCGAAAGTGTTTATGACAATAGCTTAAAAATTTCAATTTTAGAGACATTTTATTGAAAATTGTGGTGAATATAAAAATACCTTAAAAGTGTAAATTGAGCTAGTTCACAATACGCTTAGAACGACACTGTGTTCAAGTCAATCGTTTCATCCATCTAGAAGATACGTTGATTTCAACTTCGTTTTTGTTGAACTCTTTTCGAATTATTATCTTCAAGAATTATTTTCGATGAATCAATTTAAAATTATTTCTTTTTACAGGGACTTGTACATGCAGAAGTGAGTTGCGTGTCACAATAAGCAAGTTGATGATGAAATGATTTTCTCGTGCACAGCAACTCCTGGCAGTGGTGTTTGCCGAGAATTATATTTGAGAAATATACAGCCCTTGAAAGCTGGAGAACAAATGAATCAAGGAACTACGGACACTTATCGAGCTCATTTGGCTGAGAAGTATATGCAACAGGATGATCCAAAATGTCCATTGATACCCAAAGCAACCGCATTGCGTGGAGCGAAAGGAACATATGTTCGTTCCCAATATTGGGACCAAGATCCTGTTATTACCTTATCTTTGATGCAAGCAAATGTATACTCGCAGGATATTCACTTTGTATCAATTGAACCTTTCACAGTTCATTACTGGACCAACTTCCAAAAACACGCGCACAACCGATATGCTAGTATAGCAACACCTGTATATTCATCGACGCCACTGGAGGGATTTACCCAAAATTCAATAAAATGAATGGCGTAAAAACTCGGAACTCATTTCTGTATGTATTACTTGTTAATGTCGAAGGAGAACAATTTTCTGTTGCCCAAATGATTACTGAAGCTCACGACACAGTTACAATCCTCAACTTTTGGAATAGATGGTTGAGTTCGGGGTTCATAAAGCCATGCGAAGTCGTGATGGATTCCGGCAAGGCATTGCTAACTGCAACTATCATTGCACTTACAGGCTATCCAAGAATGCAAGCATACGCAGATGCTCAAAGGACGAATGCTGACATAAATTGTTACATACGCTTACATATTGTTTATTTCATGGCAATGTATAGTCGAGTATTGAAAGATCTAGCACCTCTCGTGAAGCGTTTTTGGTTGGCATGCTTGGGTAGATTAGTCTTCATCAGAGACGTCCAGGAGATGAAAGAATTCTTGCAAAGAATTTTTATTGTAGGATTATTTTCAAAATGGGGTAGTGTTGAAGATACTACAGAACCCTGTTTAGCCCAGAAAAATATCAATTTCCTGCGGAACGTGATTACAGGTTAATATAATTACTTTTACTCCACGTTGTGCTTAGCCATATCAGCATATCAAATCAAAAAGAATTTATAAGCCTTGTAATATCTTTTACTATTTACAAAAGCGTGCAATTTGTATAAAATGACAATGTAGCAGTGAGATTAATGCATGCATAGACGATTACGTCGAATATCGTTCACAGATCCGGCCTAAAAAAATCTGTCTTTGTTATTGATGTAATCTTACTGGAAAGAAAATAGTTTTCCACACATTTTTATCTTCTCGAGTTTCATGAACAATGCAAATATATGGATTGTGATGAGGCAGAATTTTTGCCCCCCCCCCCCCGGCCCCTAATTAATATAATATATTTTCCTAGGCTAAGTTAGATGGAAGTTAATCGTTTGCCGCCGTTGGAAAACCCCTCCCCACATATTCCTTACCCCCGCCCCGTTTCTCCTCACCATGGCACTCACTCATCAAGGAAGAGGACCCCACGTCACCCCGGAGGAAAGAGATATCCCCGGATTGAAGAAGAATTGAAGAAATTGAAGAAAGATTGAAGAATCCCGTGAAGAAGTGCGCAGAAAAGACTCTGAAAAAGTGTCAATAAGCAGTAAAAGTGGAAGAAACCCTGTGAAGAGAACTATTCTAGAATACTGTGTAAATATTGTGTAAGAGGGACAATTAATGAAGACGAAAGAGTGTGAAGGACTAAGTTTTGTGTGTGAGAGGAACTATTGAAGAAGAGAGACATATTGCGTGGAAGTGTGAGGAAAGGATTGTATTGTGAGGAAAGGATATTATTGTGAGGAACTCGTGTGAGAACTATGAGAGGAAGATTGTGTGACTGCATCTCGTGGAGAGGAACCGAGCAGAGTGAGGAGAGAGAAGGAAGGAAGGAGGACAAACGCCGAGGAAAACCGAGAGGATTTTGAGGACACCATTCCCCGTGAGTCCCCATTTTTTATTCCCTGCCCCAACGAATTTGCCTGCCCGTGTTAATTTCCCCCCAATGGTGAGCCTCCAGTAAATTCATGTTAGTTGTAAATTAAGTCCCCTATTAATGATTACCTTTTCAGTCGGCCCCCCTCACTTCTCCCCCTTTTTCCGGAGTTGGAGTCACCCCCTCTTTTTATTATACAATATTTCGTGTAGCCGCAAGTGAGTTGGCCTTACCCCCCACCCTCGAGTTATTAGTCAAAAGGCCCGGATTATTTTTGTATTAATATTGTGTTATGAGATCAGAATACAGATAGTTAATTTATAAATCCCCCCGAGTAATCATTTCAATCCCCCCCCCCTTTATTATTTCAGGTCCTCCCGTAAATTATAATCAATTTCCCTGATTGTTCAGAATATCGTAAATTCCCCAATATCGTGTCTTCGCCGGGAATTATTATATTTTAATTCCCCGGCCAAGGTCACAGTATTTACCTGAAAACTCTTGAATCAAATTGAAAGGTTTTTCAACTGATATTTTTTCTCAAAATAGTGTCTTTCATCGTAGATTATCCGAACCTTTCGACGTTTTTTTAAATTTTTTATTTTGGAATTTTCGACATGAAAATGACGAGTGAGAAAAAATCACCATTTTCAGAAAATTCTGAATACTTTTGATGAAAAAATTATACAAATGGTAAAAAGCAATATTTTGATGCCTAATTTGCTAATGATATCTGACAGAATCGTCCGTATATACTTGTTACGGACACTGGGTCACTAGGCAGGTCAAAATATCGGGTAAAAGGTGAACCCTTCTGACGAGTTGACCGTAACTAGTCACGACAGGTAGTGTCCGGAGGAGAAAGGATCTTATGAATCTCACTTAGTGGGGACCGATTGCGTGGGACTAAGCACTGAAGTACACAATGGTTATAATATGAGGAATTAGCACACAAAGAGAAAGATACCCTTAAATTTCCCTTAAAATAGAATTTAAATTTATTACACTTCACTTGGTGTACAGAATAGAAGAAAGTCCAAGATAAAAACCAGATGTAGGTAGGGAAAGAGTGTAGGAGGGAGTAGTGTAAATGTTGTTGGTGTGTTTTCTGACTTACGGTTGTTGAAATTAAACGGCAACAGGGAACGGGTGGTTTCTTCGTGTTTCCCCTTCGCGGCGGATTCCGGAGAGACTCCAAAAGTATACTAGATCCTCTAGCACTGATGGAGTTGAAAGCTGCCCAAACACGCTTCTCTGGCGTTGGTGATGATGATGATACGACCCTGGAGGCGTTGAGGGTGTCTGTGGGCCTGAGTTGTTCACTCAGGCGGAACTTGGTTGTCCCCTAGCTTTAATGTTGCTAGGCGTGGAGAAATCCCGGAGCTGGACACTCAGGGTAGACTCAGCTGTACGCTACGTAATTCACCAGGTCGGTGCTGGCTTGACGGGAGGATTCCCTGGGTTGTACACTCAGGATGAGCTCAGTTGTATGCTGAGCAAGTTTAGCAGGTCGGAGCTGGTTTGCAAAATATATCCGTGGCTGAACGCTCGGGATGAACTCGGTTGTACGCTGAGTGATTTACCAGGTCGGTGCTGGCTTGCAGAAATGCGATCGATCTGACGCAATGTAGAAAATCGAGTTGTCTACTCGATACAGATGAGAGTGGGCGATCCTGTGGAGCTGCTTCCCAACAGACGGATCTTGAAGGGTCAGCTTGTTGATGAGCAGGGCCCCTCGTAGAAAATCAAGAATTTGTAACGGGACCGGCTGGCTTGCCTCCCTTAAAGAACACTCGTCGATCTGACGTAGTGAAGAAAATCGAGCTGTCCACTCGATGTAGTAGCGATGAGAGTGGGCGATGCTGCAGAGCTGCTTCCCAACAGACGGATCTAGAAGGGTCAGCTTTATTAATGAGCAGGGCCCCTCATTAATAACCAAGAGTCGAAATTTTACTTTGGACTCGTTGGTAGTGATTTAAAGCTGCGCACTCGATCTGGGGTAGCGAGAAGAGTCGAGTTGTACGCTCGGACTGTGCCCCAGTGGTGACGTCAGAGGGTGGTCCTGCAGAGTTGCTCTCCTGAAGACTGGGCCTGGAGGGTTGAACTGGGTGATGAGCAGGATACCACTTGAAGATCACAAGTCGAAGATTTAATTTAGACTGACTTTATTTGGCGAAAAACCGCCCTTTATATACTGTTCGGGCGTGATTCCCCTATAGCCGTTGGTATTTTGAGATTTCGTCGTTCAACGTTTTTTGAGGTATGGTGGGAGGAATCTTCATATGATTAACAATGTATGCAAAAGGGATGTTTCTGGGCAATGTACTCTCACCCTGATGCTACCCCGTATTTCCCCAGGTGCGGGAGAAGTTTTTGAGAGAAAGACGGGACGAGCGCGCATTGGCCTCTCTCTAATTAATGTTCTTCTAATGTCAAACGTGGCATGTTTACGCATCTTTTTGACGTTCATGGCCCATAAATTCGACACCTCGTTTGACGATGGATAACTATTGTTCATTAGAGGCCTCGCGTGTCAAATGGAGTGGACCTTTTGAGGCTGGAGATGTCCCCTTGTTTGGACGACAAGAAATCGTCTGGTGAATTGTGCCAATTCCTGGAAGCCATCTCATAACTTTCGTTAGGTATGGGGTGCAGGTGACGTCATGGTCCCGGCCAACCCCCTGTAACCAATGGGGGGAGGCACTCGAAGCAGATGTACCCCCCATTGGCCTGCCTTTTCCTTTGTCGATATCGGCAAACCCGTGGCTGAGGTGGTCCATCTCTGAATTGCCGACATTTTCAATTCTTTGGGGCAGCTCCCATCTGCGGTTACCATTGGAGGGTTGTTTAAGTTATTGGCCCCCAAAATTCAATGGAGTGAAAAGGATCTCCTTAGCTGCACCTTTCAGCAATTGTGTGGCTTCTTTTTAGATGATTCGTGGTTTCCAGGTGTACTCGCCCTGATGGTCACTCCTTAACGCCCTTTCAGGTCATAATGACGGCCACTTGAATACCTGCTAGGTGGTCTCTTTTATTGTGGTCACTTCGCATAATCGGCATTTAGGCCGGTCATAGCGACATTCCTTGCCATTGTATGGGATTTTCCAAAGCCCCATTTTTTGTGGTTACACCAAGTTTTCCGAATTTATAACGAAAAATCTTAACCGTAGTGACTGCGGCGTCCGCAACATACTAAAGAAAAAGTGATATGCATACATTTATCTAGGGAATTGTGACAAGAAGCACACTCACATTTTTCTCAGAGTACAAACCGAACTTATATCAAAATTATTTCTACATGATTTTTCGTCGATTAAATCATTCCTCTGAATTTTATTCCAGGAAAATAATTTCTTTGACTATTGACTATTTTCTTAGTTGTCAGAGTGTACTTTCAAATTTGATTAATAACAACATGAAAATCGTAGATTCTCGTGTTTCTGCTGTCGTCGATACAACGTTGGATAATGAAGAAATTATCAAGAATATTGAAAATGGAGAGAAAGGTAGAGACGAAGAGATATATGGCGAAGACATAACCGATTTCGTTGTAGGGACAGATTGTAACGACAATGGCAACAACTCTTGGCTAACATGGGGACAGGAAATTTTAGCAGATGTGGAACTAAGAATGGAAAAGACGTGTGAAAAAGGTGGAGAAACTCGAGAAACAGGACTCAATCTGGACAATGGTGGCGATCCAAATGCCTATCATTCTCCAACTTTTATACATCGTTTAGTAAAAGATATTAAGAGGATACCAGCGGCGACAGTAGCCACGCGGGCGGTGTGTGACT
>NW_011888039.1:43752-53572 GCF_000806365.1 Fopius arisanus | reverse complement strand
GGTTTCTGGACTTGGGTGGGATAGGGCTTGACACGGGGTTTTGTGAACGGAAATGTTTTCAATAATAATTTCAACATTGAATACGATATTTTATCCGAATAACAATTTCATAAAATTTCGGTTATGTATATAATTCTCCATCTCTATCTTGGACAGTGATCTCTCCCTCTTGACAATCTTCTCCTCCTACAAGTGATTCGTAATGCGCTCATCTTTCTTATGAATCTAATTAACGCTATTTTGGCCCTTTGATCTCTCTTCCCTCTCATTACACTCCTACGTATGAAAAATGGCAATAGAAACATCCTATAGAATTTCCTATAAAGCTTTCTATATATATATATATATATTTAGTTATAATTCGTTTGTGATAGTAAGGAAAAAGATGGTATTGTTTGCAATTTTGGTTTATTTCTGCATACTGATATAACTACATCTTATTCTGTTTAATCATCATCTATTGTAATAGTGACGATCTGTACTGAATTGGCGGCCTTTGATGCTTCATTTTTCTCATACAGTTTTCGATAACAATTGCATACAGCAAGGTATGCCATACGTACGCATCTCTGTGAGTTGGTTGGACACTTATAAAGTTTTCGATCCCCTCGATAAGATCCATGAGAAAATTTTTTTTGATGGTTAATCCACCATTTTTTTAGTTGTTTCCAACGGAGTTCAATCATTCGAACTAAAAAAAAAAGAATATATTTTGCACATGAAGTTCCACTAAATTGAAGAATATAAAATCGTTCCAGTACGGCTTATAATACCTGTCATCTGGTGGAAGAGTATTTCTTTCAATTTGCCTCGAATCTCCCTGTAAATGATTAAATTATCGATTCGGTTACTGCACCCTGGATGATCACTGTCACCCGAGGATCGAAATGTATCGATGATGATTTGGTCAACTATTTTCAGCCCCATGATCGTCTAAAATTATTGAAAGCAACATGATAATTTCTAATTATCTCCTCCATCCTGTGCCTTGTAATTATTCTCTTAGAGCAGGCCATTGTGTTATCAATAACCACAGTAATTACCTTCTTCCAAAGATATTCACGCTAATACCATAACAAGTGATCAGTCCTGGTTGAGTGATAGTATGAAACTAAATTCACGAACGACGGAATGTGCCTACTACGAATTAGTTCCTTCCAACAAATGTGTGGCGAGAATAACCTAAAGTTAGTTGTGATAAGAAGACTTCATTCGTTGGGAGTGTACCGGATCTGAGATTCATAACATTTTTATTCAAACTCAGTAAATCAGTTTTCATTCAAAATCACATTTTCTGGATTTCAACCATGAAGATGCAAGATGGAAGGTTGGAAATTATAGAATTTGAAAGGCTAGAAAATTCTACCCAAAATTGATAGAACTTTGATCTTTCTCAATTTTTTAGGATTTTTTAAGGATATCTTCAAATCCATTTAATGAATTGAAAAAAATTCACGTTGCTTTAGTCATTGAGTTGACAAAAAAGCAATCAGAGGCGAAAACATCGAAATCATTGATAATTTACGGTAAATGAAATTGAAAAAAGAGATGATTTTTTGAATACTCCTAAATCAACGATATCAAGAGAGCATGCAATTATACGGTGCGCTTAGTTTTACATCTCCAAAACTTGACGAACCGACAGTTAAAAAAAAAAGAAAGCTTAATCCTTTCTAAGTGCTGATGGTTCGTATCATTTGGCGATAAAAATCTATCGAATATGCCCAAGCTAAACTCTCAATTCTACGTTGTCATGGTCGCCTCTGCAATTTCAAGCCATTGAAAAAAGAATTTTTTATGGGAGATACACTCATGCATTTATTCTGTATGTTTCGATTTACTTGATTGAAAAAAGGGTCATAGCAATATAGATGGTTGAACAGAGAATAGAAATATAGCATGTTGCTTATTTGAATGGATGGCGACAATTTTATTATAAGTGTGGGTATTTTCCGAAACTACTATCAAAGTGCCTGAACTATATACCCAGAAAAAAGCAGTCGATATGCGAGTTTAACTGTAATGTCATCTCTAATCAGTTAAAATTAAAAATCCGATTTCAAAAAATTCAAATAACACCTTACGAAAAGTTTCCAACATAGTTTTTTTCTTAATCATTATTCAAATAAGATGAAAAATGTTCGCTCCTCAATTACACGGAGAGAAATATTTCATAAAAATTACGTGCCTGTTCCGTAGTTCGCCAGTCAAAACAGTATTCAGTAAAAATTACGGAACAGTTACGCACTTTTTCACTGAACGCTCCGTATTTTTTCCTGAATGTTCCGTACTATCTCTTGAACGTTCAGTGAAAAATTACGTAACTGTTCCGTAATTTTTACTAAATACTGTTTTGACTGGCGAACTACGGAACAGGCACGTAATTTTTATGAAATATTTCTCTCCGTGTATGAAATATGCGAGACGATTAATGAAATATGCGGGAGAAGATACTTTTGGAAGTTAAATGGTCAACGAAAAAACAATATTCCCAATGGTTTAATTATAAATGGTCCAAAATGTTTATTATGATTAATTAGAATGATTGAATTTTCCAACAAGGAATGACAACAATGCAGAGTTTAATCAGGAAGTTATTCAATTTCAAATTTTGGAGAACTCAAACACGTTTTTGCGTATGTGATGATGTGATTCAAAACTCCTCGTTTGTTGGGAGATCATTAAAATCGTCCATCTTCTCCTCAAAGCGACTCAATTTTTCTTCATATTTCTATACGTTGGATGCTAATCGATGAAAATGTTGACCACTTGAACATTTATGCATTTTGGAGAACTGAATGTTTACCTGAGAAGTTATTGAATGCATAATAATCTAATTAATTCAGGAAAGAACAAAAAATAAAAATCCTGTTCGACAATTTTTTAAAGAGAAAAAATGATGAGTTGTTCGGAATTTTTATAATTGATTTGCTGAATCCAACAATTTCCTAAGTTTTTTTTTTAAAGAACATTTCTTTCTAATAAACTTACTTTTGAAAGATCTTCTTTTACGGTTTCTTCATTCCTCACAATATCTATTCATGTCGTGCGCATAAATTTAAGGGGAAAGCATTATCATCCAGAAAAAGCTTAATAATTTGTTAAAATTTCGTCCGTTCCTTTGTAACGGAATTAAGTTATACAAAATACATAATACTAGATGTTAGCCACATGAGTATGGTCATATAGGCAAGGGATTCCCATTCTGTAAAAGATGGCAATTCCTATCCATAGAAGAATTTGAGTTCACTGTTGGATAGGAAGTCGACGAGAGAAGGGTGTATTTTATTGAAAAAAATATAACAAATTCTTCGTGTCCGAAGAAATTGTATAGAAAAACGCAGCTTGAGAAGCAAATTTTAAATATGAAAATGAAGTTATCGAATAGGAAGTTTTCAAAAGTACATTGAGATGTATAGTAGGGTAGACCGTCACCTTGATCGAATTTTTCATGAAGGTTCGACATATTTATGAAGAAATGACTCAGAATTTTCACCAATTACAAAGGAAATGGTAAAATTAGCGAAATTTTTTTACAAGCACCTTATTCTATTGCAATATTTTATATACAATTATTTCGACTCAAATTTTCCCCATTTTTGGTTTGATTTTCTCAATGAAAAGAGAAGAAAAATGAAATTTAAAAAAATTGAGAAAGCCGACCCGCGGAAATTGTATGGAAAGTATTTCGATATAATTAATTCTATACAAAAAACCAAACCCATTGAATGGTTCTATAGAATATTTTCTCGATAGCATTTCGATAGAATCGGCCAGAAAAGAATGGAATGTTCAGAAACAATTCTGTAGAATTGCTTGGTGAATTTGCCAGATTTTCCTTTTCAATGTTTTTGAGCATGAAGCTGCTTCATTCCCTTGAATCCGCTTTAAAAAAAAATGATTTCCTTGAATATCTTTTTTGGAATTTCATAGAAAACCATAAAGTCTTCTCGAAACTTTTCAAAACCGGGAAGTTTCCTTCATATCATTTAGAAATACGGCGAATTTCTTACGATTTCCCTGATAAGCAAAGGATTTTTTATATCTTTTCGTTATTCTTTTATTTTTGGATGTTTGTTTTTGATGAGGTGTATTCTTAGTACCCGAAGACCTCCACAATTATCGGATTCTTCGTGAAAACTTCGTTACCAATAAATGGAAGTGGCAAATGTTGATGATTTAACATTCCGAGTGGGCAACACGAGTCATTTTTTTCTACAAAAACTTGTACACTCGTTTGTTTGCAGAGAAGCTTGAGGAAAACGTTCGATTAAGTACGGAGATCGAGGGGTATTCAGATGGAAATTTCTGGTTATTGCATCTTGAAGAAGTGAGATGCAATATTGTATACGATGTTTTACTGTTATTTGATGAAAAACATTGTAAAGCGCGGAGGAAATGAACGAAAACTAGACGATATCAGGGCAAGGAAGGAGGAAATATTTCCAGTAATGCTGATTTGAATGTGCAGCAAATACTGGACTTTGTTGGTCAGAAATTCTCATTAGGATTTCAAAATATAGATACGACATTTTTTTTCACATTCCTCTTGATGACGAATGGAATTTTATTGAGGATCCAATAACGCATACCATCCTCTAAAAGTCCAAACATATATTATTATTGTCATTCGCACACCTAACGACGGAGAGCGTATTTTTCATATATTGGCGGGGCCGGCTTGCTCGCGCAAGCGCCGTTGAGCCTCACTGACCAGCTGGTCTCTTCCGCTTGAATACGGAAGCCACAAATGTCGAAAGAATCATACCGGTGCAGTCAGTACAGTTAGGTTTTTGGAACATTATCTTCAGAAAAATGGCAGATGATTATGTAATTAAGTTTCTACGTGATGCTGATCTTGGAAGCTACACTGACGTCTTCAAAGGTATGTGTTTTAACGAATTCATAAAACGTGGTGAATATTTATTACTGAAATGTCCGCAGCGACTAACACGTGATCCCCTCCTGTATACTGTTGATGAATTTTTCCTCATCGATATATTCCTTTGCTCTCATCGAATTCGCAAGGCGGTAAAAAGTTTTCCTTAGTTCTATAGATTGAGATAATCCCAATTTTCTTCGCGAGACCTATTTAATATTTCAGGGAATCTGTACTAGTGCATCATCTAAATGCTTTCCTTGCTCGAAATAAAATATTCTTCTTTCAAGAGTTTTTTTCTTGATCTTACTAAATTCTTACTAAATCCAATAAAACAGTTATTACGCTGAGAATATTCTCCCCTTACCTAAGGCGTTCCTTCATCATTGTACCTATACCTTTAACTATATACTACTAATAACATAATGATTGAGGGTTATGCATGGAGTTTATGAATTTTCCATTGCGTCGTTGTCACTTGAAATGACTTGATCTAATATAAGATGTACAATTCTACAATACAGATTTAGAACGTAACTGAACGCAGGTCCACGAGTTTTTACATCGAGCTCCTTTTTAATGAAGGATTTTTCTCATCTATTCAACTATTGACGTAATTACCGTACTGCTTGAATTTCTTTGGGATCAAATATCTCTAAATTCGAAGGAGATCAGCGATTTGCAGATTCATTCTCATTCACATCCCGATTTTTCATTTCATATTTTTTATTACAATATTTTAATATAATTGTTGAATTATTCCAGATAATAACATCACAGAAGACAATATTTTTGCTCTAACTCATGACATTCTTGATGTATTGCTGAAAGATGACGATGATAAACGGAAATTTAAAGACCAATACAAGTTTGTCACCAGGGTAGATTATGATTCATTGATTCGGGTGGTAGATTTTTATTGGCGATCACAATTGCATCATTCGGAATGATGAATAATCTTTATTAATTTTTTTTATTTCCTTTAGATTGAGAATATTCAGCCACCTCTGAACAAGTTCGTACAGAAGAGCACCATTTATACATTTATTTCGAAAGAGCAGTTCCTTGAATGGATTAATGCCAACAAATCAGGCCTAAAAATACGTGAAGGTTACGAGAAGTTTCAAGATCTCTCAAATAGTCAGGCAAACACGCTGGTGGAAATTATTGTACTGGGAATGCAACAGAAGAGTGACCTGTAATTTCGAGTTCATCATTTTCCTCTCAACTTTAATTCTAATACGTATTTTCATGGATCATTTCAATCTTTCAGCTGGGAAAATGAACATTTTGAGCTAGCTGCAAGGGTTTTTGCAGGGGAAAATGGATTGTTTCCAACTGAAGCTGTAGCAACCTATTATGTTCCCCCGATCCCTACAAAAATTGTCAAACGAGTAAAGGTGAAATCAAAACCATCCAACGGTAAATTCCCAAACAAGTACAGGAATTTGAGAAACAAACAAAACGCTGATAGTAGATCAACCACCCCTAGGAATAAGAGAAGGGCAACAGAGGCATTACCAGACTTGAATTGTATGTGGACGTGCTAATTTTGAAATGATTTCAATTTGTATACCAGTGATTTTCTAATTGATGTATGGTCATTTTTTGTTCAGGTGAAGAAAATAATGTTAAAGCTGCAGTAGCGATTCTGGAAAAAAATGAGGGGTCTCCGGATGAGATAATTGGTGCTTGGAGGATGACGAGTAAATTCAGGAACAAGCAGATCGTCGCAGATGTTCGGAAATCAGCTGAATGGGTGCTTCATAAGTACCCTGTCTTGAAGAATCCAGAGTTGGCTCCTACGCTGATTGAGACAGACTTTAAAATAAATTTCGTTGCTCACTACGAGGCAATCACAGGATTTTTAGGATTCTACGAAAAAGTGAAAAAGAATCAGCCCAAGAGAAATGATCTTCACATCAACAACTTAGAAGAGATAGCTGCATCATATAACTTCCCTGAAGACCATCGCGTTCTAGCTGCATTCACTCTGTTACCCTACTATTACCCACCACATAATAGTAATACTCGTCTACAAAAACAAGCTCTCCAAGAGATAACGTTAACTAACCATGGCACAGAAAGAACTCTGTCAAAGAAGAGGAAACTCGCTTCTACGACGACTGTAGCGGCCCAGAAAATCCACACCAAGTTTTCTTCCCCTGATGCTGTTGGAAGCCTTATTCAGTTCGTGGAGGTAAGAGATTCAAAGAATATGCAGTATATGTGGAGACATCGATATTTCAAAATTTACAGGAGATGGGAGAATGTTTATTCAATCTTCGTTTGCATCAATCAATTTAATCGGTAAACAATTCCCAAACGCATTAATCGTCACTTGTTTCAAATTAATCAATATCTATACTCAATGACGGTCCATTTGTTTCCTGCTCTTCTTTTTTTCGATTCAAGTCCAGTTGATTAGTGTTCCTTTATTGAAATATCTTTTTATAGAATCACGATAATGTAGTATTTTTAATTTTGTTTTTTTTTTATGAATTAATGTGGTAGAATCAAATGATATCTATTGATAATATCTCATTAATAAATTAGTCGGTTTTTTTATTTATTTTATTATTATTTTATATTATTTCCTCTTTATCTCTGAAGGTATCTTACCACATAAAAAAATCAAGTGCACTTCTATGATAGAATAAGAAAGTAAAAAAGCCGGACTGAAGATGATCATCAATCCCTCTTCGATTCATAAAGATATTCAGAAACAATTCAACTCAAGCTATTCCACTCTGTTTTAGTTTATCATGGAAGTGTATTATTATGCAGTGTATAAATATATTAGTATTTATTCTGATAAGATAATTCGTATTTAAGCCAGATAAAATACTCAGAATACTGATCAATATTGAATCGAAAGAAGGTGATCGATATCCTATTGAGAGATGTTTTATTAATCGTCTGTGCACTTTGTTGACGATGAACATTTTATAAATCAGAGTTACTAATAACGCCTTAATGGTGTATTCTCATGACTTCATTCTAGCTGTTTCGTTCTCGGCGACTCTATCATACAGGTGCACTCAATTGATTTTCTTTGGAGAGATAGAAGATTATTCGTTGTAATTTTTAATAGTTGAATTAGACATACCATAAAACTGTCGCAATGAAACATTTGCCATTTTTCTTCGACTCACGAAAATTTATCATTAACTCGAGGCCAGCACTATGTCACTCCCGCTTTTGCTTACTCATTCACGTAAAACGGTTTTTCCCCTTGTGTCGGCACTCCACAATCAATAGAGATAGGGCATTTCTCATTGGGATATTCTTTGAAGATCCAAATTTTAGTAATCACAGGAGACAATGGAGAATGCCCAATCTTCGTTGGATATGAAGTCATCTCGCAAGCAGAGATACATTGAGTGTACTCACGTGTTAAAAGGATGGAGTGACAAATAGCTGCCTTCAAATTCATTATAAATACTTTTCATTCAAAGGTGGATGACAAGCATTCATTGCGATATTTTTTGCGTATCCAAATGAACTATATGATAAAAATCTCAACAAAAAATTGGCTTTTCCTCTTGACTCTGAAATCAACCCATCCAACCGGATTTCTGTCCGAATCAGCAATATTCATGATCAACTCAAATCCAGGTGTTTTCCCCTTCATGTTATTTCATCACACAACTCCCTCACTAATTGTCTTAGCACAAATTTTAGATCCAAGAAGAATAAGCCTTTTGCCACTCGCATCTTTATAGGGGAGTCATATCTCATCATGCAGACAATAATAAATTAAACAATGATCGTTCCGCCTCCATTCCGATGTTAATTCATAAAAGAAAATAGGTCACGGGCACGTATACGATTAAATAGAACTGAGTGGAACTGCTTAGCTTGAGTTCAGCATACATATCAGTGAATCGAAGAGAGATGGAAAATATTACATAGAATGATTTTTTAAAAAATACCCCGTTTTCCTTGGATCTGAAATTCCTCCATGAAAAATAATAAATCATGTCCAAGCATATGATAAAATGAAAGAGACTAAAAGTACTGGGCTTGAGCTGATAACAACATACTCATAGAATGAAGAGCGATTCCAAGGATTTCTTAAGGATATCTAAGGAGTCCTTTTGTTCTACGTTTCAGTTCATTTTCAGAGTTGCCATTTGACCCCTATTTCGGACATTTTATAATGATAGTCTCATGTAAATATTGAATCAATGAATATTGAATAATCATATTCATAACTTTACCAGAATCCAATTTTTGGGACACCAAACCATTAGGTCTTCGAAAGTTTAAACTATTCCAATTATGTATTTATAAGGAGGGAAAGTTTGGAAAAATGATAATTCCATGCAAAATGTAATCTGAATGACGTTGAAAATCCATGGTTACTTGAAAAAAAATTTCTCACAGAATGCAATTGACAAATTTGATGATTGAAAATAGCGGAATTTATAGTATCGTCTGTACCAAGCTTTGCACGATCTTTGGATATCCTTAAGACGCGTTTGTAGATATTATTTGACTTTACGAAGAAGATTGCATTTTTAAATGGTGCGCCCCCTCCCCTGATTCTGAAGTAACTTCTGGAGTTAATAAATAAAAAAAATCTTTCGCAACTCCTCACTGCAGTCTTCTGAACACGTGTTTAGCTGTCTATTATTTAATCATACAGAACCACTTATTTTTTAATCTCTTTAGAGAAAGTTTTTAAGGACGGAGGACTGAGCATTCAGCATTGACTTTTTTTTTCAAGTCATATTAGTAGTAAGTGGCCAGTATTGGGGAATTTCCCACGCCCCCCCCCCCCTTTTTTCCAGGAAATGGACGTGCAGGTGCACGTGTGCCCCCCAGGGGGTATTGTGTGGGTGTGCGTCTGGACACGTTCACCCCCTTTGTGCCTTGACAAAGGAATTTGACTTTAAGTAATTGATTTGTGTATCCGGTCTTTACAGTGATCTGCTT
>NW_011888039.1:28164-43742 GCF_000806365.1 Fopius arisanus | reverse complement strand
GCAGAAAAATGGAAAGTCGGCCCATGCTACCGCAAAAATAAAAGAGAGGATAGTAGGAGAGGCAAAAATAAGAGAGGATAGTAGGAGAGGCTAAAAAAGGCTAAGACGAAGGGGTGCCTATCAAACCATGGTAAGAAAACAATGGTAATAGGAAAAAGGAAAAATGTAAAAATAAAAATTAAGACGATACCCCTATGGTCTGTAGTAACATACGACTAGTTTAATTTTGGACGTATCCCTGCGTCGAGCGCCTCTGTTGAATGCGAATTTAAGAAAATAAAACATAATTTATACAAAAAGTCGGGGAAACGGAGAGTTGATCTAGCTGTAGAACGCCACATTGAATATTTGCAGGGCAAAATGAAACTGGTGAATATTGCAGTTGATGAGAAATTAACAAAAAACGAACCTTCAATGGGAAAACATGATGAGAAGCTCTCTGCTAGTGACGAAAACGGGAAAAAAGGGAGAGTTCCGAGTGATGATGACAGTTTGGATGATCAACATCAAGTTTTACCAGATTGTGTTGCGTGCAGCAGGGGTGACTATCCGGCTGGCGCTCATTACTGTAAGTTTTGTAAGATAGCCGTTCATCCCTTCGAAAAATGTTGGTATCCAAACGACGACGACGACGACTAAGAAGGCTATAATAGACCTCGAATATGTTCAGAATGTCACTCTGTTCCAAAGGAGCATCGCGAGGAATTTTTAGCGAAAAATGATCGAGAGAACTGGAGAAGTCAAGCAGAGGAGACGATCAGACCAGTCAAAATCCGCATACAAAGAGGAAACGTACCAACAAGAAGCGATGGAACAGATAAAGAAACTGAACAGTCAACGGATAAGAGCAAACAGAAGAAGAAAAAATATCAATCAGATGAACGTACTCTGTATCTCGCCAAAAACCCACATAAATTGACTGAAATGTTGGTTTACAACAAATCCAGTGGATTACCAATTCTTAGAGGTGGACAATCACGTGGCTTACAACCAGTGAAAATTGGAGAACGTCAGATCAGTTTATTGAATACGTGTTCATTCGACAGTCTATTTCAAATTTTGCTGAGTGGAGGTTGTGATTATCCAGCTGTGTATACTTACGTAAGCCGTATTATATATATACATCTAGTCCATTCGCTAATTTGGAAGACCACTGATGTGATTTTTTTTCAGATTATAAACTGTATTCTCTCACAACAATTATTTCAATTATTGAAAAAACATGAAATCAGCAGTTCTGCGATCAGCGTCGTAATTGCAAGAAAATTCTGATAACATGAGTCAACACCCGCTATTTGGCGTGGAGTTAGAAAGTTAATAACTTGAATTTCCTTTTTATTTTTTACAGGTTGATGGCATTGCTCTTCATAATACATTTTGCAAATTTGTAATAAATGCATTGAAAACTTCATTCTCGTCATATAGTTACCGATGTAGAGCAGAAATTTTAATCTCCCACTTTGAAGTCTGTAACGAAATCAATAACATAGAAATCGTCGACTGTCAAACGGAAATTGGGAATATGCAGAAAAAATGTTCAGTTCCATGCCTAGTTGGATAGAAAAAGCCAAAGGTTCCAATGGATGTGCTGAACGCACTACGTATTTTCCGATAATAAGTCTAAACGCTGAGGCTTTGCCAGATGAGAATTTTGATGATGTTTTCGATGACTACGTTTTCCCTCAAAAATCCCGAAAATGCTACCATGAAGCATGCACTGGAGAAGAAGTGGTGACGGAAAATATCATAGGTACGTTTTTTTCGTAACGTAATTCAGCTTTATCAACACAAACATCTGCACATGTAATATGAAGAAATCTATTAGAACATGGAAACTGAATTCAAATAGATGTAATAATTAAGGAAAAACTGGTTGAACATATAAAATATTCATATTATTGTCATGGTATATTATCCTTCTTTTATTGCAGGCGACTTCGTGGCTTTCGAACCGTATACGAGTATGGGGCAACGGATTTTGATAAAACTGAAAGCATTACCAACGTAGTTCAAGCACCCAATCGAAAAATGTCCCATGAAACTGATAGGGATAGTTCATTTTAATTCCCCACCAGTACGGAGCCGGGCAGATATTAAATCTGTAGGGCATTACATTGCAAGATGTCGTCGCCGAGACGGAAAATGGGAAGAGTACGACGACAATACTCATAAAGAGGCCAATGCCAGCACCACTGCCATGAATAATATCGCCCTGATGATTTATGGGAAAATATGATTTCTAAAAGCGGGGGCAGGAGTGTGGTCCAATTGTAACGAGCATCGGGGATGCCCGTTAGGATCCCCAATAAAAATCCAAAAATGGAGAGAGAGAGAGGCAGTTGGGACGTAGGTTAGGTTTAGGGAAATTAGGATTTCCCCCCTTTCGGGGTGGTTTAGAATAGGTTAAGGGTTAGAGGGAGTTTTAGAGGATAGGGTCAGCCCTCCGGATCGGGTAGGTCCGGCTAAAAAGCCGGCGCTCCAGGAAAAAGGGGTTTAAGGGATTAATTGGTACGGGTGGAAGGCCGTACGGGGTAAAAATATTAACAGCCCCGACGGATTGCCAAAGACTGTTTACGGGTGGAAGGTCGTATGGGGCAGATTCAGTCACTACCCCTACGAATTGCCAAGACTGAATACGGGTGGAAGGCCGCACGGGATAAATTCAGTCGTTATCCCGGCGGATTGCCAAATTAATTAAGGGTTAATAAAATAAAATTAGGTTTAGGAATTAAGGGTAAGGGTCTTTTAGTCACGAGAATCCCGGAGAACCGATCCGGAAAGAGAAACACGGGCGATAGGAAAAATTTTAGGATTGGAGAATTAATTCAAATTTAAATTAATTCCCCCGCGAAGGGCTTGACCTAGAATAAGGTAGAGGGATCCACCAATCGACACCCGATCGATTGGTAGGCGTGATTAGGGGGTCAGCGCAACGCGACACTGACCTCCGAAAATCAGTTACGCATTAACCGCGATAGCATCGACACGTGAGTGAGTAGTGAGACGTGATAGTGCCCCATCCCGAGAACACCCGGACATTTAGCTGCCCCAGGATGGTCCTGAAACGCAAAAGGAAGGCAGCGAGGAAACCTCCAGTGAGTTTTTACGGGTTATTTTGAGTATTTCCCCATTTTTGGCGGCTCCCCGATAATTTTTGGCGGTTGTAATATTTTTCCGAGCCATGGAAATGGCGTCGGTTGTGTCCCCCAACTTTTGGGTGGTTTTAGAGAAGTTGTGGAGGATTTTTACGAATAATCTCGGTTCAAATTATCCCCCAGTGCGGTTGGGAGGTCATCGGTGTAATTTATGGGGTTTTGGGGGTAATTTTGAGTGGGTTTTAAGGGAAGAGGTCCACGGCCAACGAACAAGGCCCGTGGTTTTCCCTCGTGGCGCAATCGAGGCCGCCACGAGTGGCTGTATGCACCAGGTGGGAAATCGCGCGTTAAATTTCCTCGCGGTTATTAATTACTGTAACGGGGTTAATTATGGGTCCTTACGCCTGAATTTTTGTAGGATTGTGGGGGATGATGTCCCGAGCCAAATGGTTCAGGGTTTTCTGGAATCTGCCGAGCGGATTCCGAGTTATGGATTTTTTTGTAAAGTTAGATTTTTTCGGGGATTTCTCCTCGCTGCTAACCGAGCAGCGAGGCATAGTGCCGTCTCTCTCGCTCTCTCTCTCACTCGCGCTCACTCGTTTAGGGGTCCGATTCCGGGAAATTATCGATTTCCCGGGCGAAAATAATATTTCGGTTATTCCTCGGATTATCGCCAATCGATAATCCTTGAGGCCGCATTCCGATGGGATTATTGGATATTAGTGTGGGAGTTTTAGCGACATATTCGGTAATGGTTAATTAGTTTATTAATAATATGGAATTAATTAATTAATTTGGTAATTAACTTGGATACTAGTATGGGACGTTTAGCGATATATTCGGTAATTGTCAAATAATTTATGTTCGCGACGATTAAGAGGGGAATTAAAATTCTACTTGGGGATTTTGCTGGGATTCTGATAATTAGAGAAAATTATAAATTGCTAATAAAAATTTGGAAGCAGATTAGCCTGATCAAATTATTTATCATTTATTATTATTGTGCCGAATTTTTACATGAATAGCGGAACACGTAAGGACAATGTTTTGTTGCATAAATTTATTTCTCGCCTCCCGGCCCCTTTCTTTTTGATATTTTTCCCGATTTTGCCATAACCTTGTTCCCATCTACAATCCACCCCTCTCTCCGCAACAGGCATACTGAGCGACCCGAGGACCGTCACCTTTCCCCAAAAGCCTAATTATCCTTTCCGTTCCCTTCAGGTTCCCTTTTTGGGTTTTGAGTAGGTTTTAGGGTTAGAGTTTTAAGAGGTTGAGTTACGATTTTCGGTGAATTGAATATCGAGGTTATTTAAGTTTAGGATTGAGGACTTTTTCCGGTTTGGTAATTCAGGTCAAAAATTACCTGGCGCCCATAAGGTTAAATTTTAGCAGGTTTTTGTTAGGCTCAGGGGAAGTAGGGCGAAGGTAATGGGCATTTCCCATTCACCGGGAAAATGTCACGTTACACAATCGACCCTCCGTTGAGAAGGCCCTTGGACTGGACCCACACGCCACCCCGCTTCAAACAGAATTAGCTGCCTTGAGAGCCTGCTCCAGAATCATACTGGCCAGGCAGGACAAGGGCAAGGTAATACACATCTACTCGGATAGCAGGCGAGCACTAGGGGCCCTACTTAAATACGAGAGTGGCTCCAGGTTGGTAAACGACTGCATAGAGTTGATGGATAAGGTTGCAACCTGGAACAAATGAAAGGAATCCTGGATACCAGGCCACGCCGACATACTTGGCAAGGAAAAAGCCAATATGCTGGCCAAACAGGGATGTCAGACAATGGCGCCGGTGGATGAAGACCACGTTGGCGTTCATTCAGACTACATAGAGGAAATAATCGAAAAGCGCGCGGACAGGAGAGTGGTAGAGAGATGGAGCTCAGGGATGGGCGCCAGACACACCAGATCCCTTCTCCGGGAACCCTCCAGGAAACTGGCTGATGAACTCGTGTCGCTGAGCAGGGTAAAGCTGCGAGCCCTTCTAGGGCTCATCACGGGACACTGGCCGTTAGCTGCCTACCTGGCGAGAATCGGCAAGGAAGACGACCCTCTCTGCCCAAGATGCGGTTTGGTGGAGGAGGACCTCCACCATCTTAGTACAAAATGCAGTGGTCTTGATGAACTCCGTTTGGATATCTTTGAGACCACCTGCCTTAAAGATCTCTACGTCGACAGGGACGGCTTCAAGGGACTCTATGAATTCGCACATGGGGCACAGATGCTGACACCTCTCGACTAGGCGGCTGCCCCAGGCAGAGCGCAAAATGGCCGCAAGGCTAATTGTGCACTCCTCCTCTCGAGGACCGTCTATAGTTAAATAAGTCAAATAAATCATGATTTCTAAAATAAACAAAAAAAATTCTAAACAATCGATTGGCCTCTTGATAATTGAACTAGCCTCCATCACATGGATGTGTAACCTCTGGAATTCAGTGGAGACTTTGAGAAGGAGCCACTGAAGTTTGCACACCCCTCAAAATTGATTTTAAAAATTAATCGAAAAATTCGAATTGATCGACTGAGTGAAGATCTCTTATTGATTGGATCAGCCTGCATTACATGGATGTGCCAACTCCGCAATTTCGTGGAGATCGTCAGGAGCACCCACTGATGCTTGCACACCCTTCAAAATTGATTCAAAAAATTGAACAACCAATTCTAATTAACCGATTGACTAATGATATCTTATTAATGTAACTAGCCTCCATCACATGGATGCACAAACTCTAAAATTCAATGGAGATCTTGAGAAGGACCCACTGAAGTTTGCATACCACTCAAAATTAATTTCAAACATTAACCGAGAAAATTCTAATTAAGTGATTGATTAATGACCTGTCATTAATTTAAGTAGCCTCCAACACATGGATGTGCAAATTCTGGAATTGAGTGAAGACGTTCAGAAGGACCTAGCTCCGTTTGCACACCCCTCAGAATTGATTAAAAAAATTAATCAAACAATTCCAATTCATCGATTGACTGATGACCTCCTTTATTTAACTAGCCTCTATCACATGGATGTGCTAACTCTGGAATCCAAATTTCAAAAACATAATATATATATATTCGATAATTTTCAATTTCTTTATGTCGCTTCTAATTAGCTCTCATTCATACTGAATAGATACAATGAGGATTGGACGATCCTGTTCAGTTTTCTGCTCATTTTCAATAAAGCCTGTAGGAGCTCTTTTTTTTTAATATCAAATCGTAGTTTGTTTTTTTATTGCTAGCTTCCATGAAACCTAGCAGGAATCCTTTTTTTTTTTAAATATAAAGGCTCCATATTTTTTTTCATCGTTCATAATTTACTCTTAATTCGCTCCTAAAGATACGCCTAAAATTTATCGATTCCGCTGGTTTTTGCTGCTAGCTTTCAAGAAAGCTAGCCGGAACACGTTTTTTTTTTAATATAAACGCTCAAAATTTTTTTACGTCGCTCAAAATTCACTCCTAATTAGCTCCTAAAGATGCAACAAAAAATTTTCAGTTCCGCTGATTTTTCCAGCTAGTTTCTCGTACGTTTAAATCTTCAGTCGCTTCAGAATCCTTCAAGTTCCTGGCAGAATCAACGTGAATTCTCAGATTTGTATTAGGATAATTTTGGAGCTCATCAAAACGGTATCGGTAGAGTTCAAGCCGATCAACGAACTAAGAGTGTTACAGTTCGATAGTAAATCAACTGTTAATAATTAGTACCAATCATACCTGAGTACATCAGCCACAAAGCTAGGTAAATTGTTAATCATCGACTTATTTAATTAGTGAGAGAATTTATGTTATTTCTATATTGATTTTATGAAATTCATCCACAATTTGAATTATTGAACATTCTAAGAGGCGTTTAAGATCAATCCATCGAGAGGACAACACTTAAAACTTACGAATCATCTAGAAGCGATATAATTATTCGATGGCATTTCTAAAGGGATCCTTTTCCTTTTTTCGCCTTTTCCTATTGAACGCGGGGAGCCAGTGATTTGAACAACCCTCCAACGGTAACAAGAGATGGGAGCAGCCCCGAAGAATCAAAGATGTCGGTAACCTAGAAATGGGTCACTTCAACCACGGGTTTCCAGATATCGATTGAAGAGAAAGCAGGCCGACAGGGGTAGATCTGCCCCAAGTGCCTCCCCCATTGGTAACAGGCGTTTAACCGACCCCTTGACATTACCACCACCTCATATTGAGGGAAAGTTATATGATGGCTACCAGGAATTGGAACAATTCACCAGATGACTTGTTGTCCCAACAGGGGACATCTCCAGCTCCAATTGTTTTTTGGATTTTTCCAAAATCAGGGCACTTCAAATTAAATCTTCGTCACGAAATTTTCAACTATGGTACCCTGCCCGTCGTCTAGCTGACTCTCCAAGATCCATCTACAAGGAAGTAGCTCTGCAGGACCACCCTCTGGTCCATGCTACGACTGGCCCTACTCTGAGTGTACAGCTCGACTCTTCTTGACTGTGCAGCTCTGGGATTTTCCATATCACGCAGTATCAAGCTGGCAAATCGCTGAGCGTACAACCGAGTTCATCTCGAATGGACAGCTTCGAATTTTTCCACGCCTAGCAACACAAAGATAGTGTACAGCCACGTTCACCCTAAGTGGTTAGCTCAAATCTACCATCATCAGCAACACCTCCGGCGTAATCACCACATCATCTTCATCAGCGCTAGAACAGCGTGTTTGAACACATCCAACTCCATCAATGCTAGAGGAGCTAGGATACTTTTGGGGTTTTCCTGAATCCAATACGGAGAGGAAACACCGAGAGATCGCTCCCTTCCCTTTGCTGTTTATTCCTACCAACGTAAGTCAAAAAATACCCAATACTTCACTATTCTTTTCTACACTTTTTTCTTCCTCTACCCGCGCTTTTATCTTGAACTTTTCACTTTTCTGCATTTCAAGTGGAGTGTAATAAATTTTAAAATCTATTCATGGGGAAACTTAAGGGTATCTTCCTCATTGTGCGCGAATTCCTCATTTAATAACCATTTCAGTCCTTAGTCCCACGCAATAGGCCCCACTCAGTAAGATTTATAAGATTCTTTTTCCAGCTCACCTGTCGTGACAATTTACAGTCAACTCGCCATGAAGGTTCACCTTTTATTCAATATTTTGACACATCTAGTCGGCCATTGTCCGTAATATAAGATCGTAACAAACAATTTTTCAACTTTTGACGTACACCGCTACTTCAAAAAATAAACTTAAATTTTATTTTCCTCAAAAAATCATTCAATAACTAAAATTTAGCGTGGGCACCAGTCAGTGAAAAGTGTTTGCGAGAGGCACTGACTCCTCTCCGCTCAACTCAAAAATACAAACCCAAAAACTCAAAATGTTCGGTAGCTCATTTATGAGAGTAGACTTTACTTGTTACATAGGGGAGGGGAGACGCTACCCTATCTCTGGGATTCTCTTCTATCTCTAAAAAGACGACGCAGGTTTTCTCTTCAAAATTAAAAAAATTATAGTTCACGCAAAAAAAAAGAAAATTCCAAAAAAGGAATACAGAATATTAATGTCGGGTTTGCGTGTCCGCGTCACAAGAAAAAGAAATTAACACGGCAAAAGAAGCCCAAATTGGATGATTTTTCCGATAACCAACAATAGAAAATTACTAGATATGAATTATAAAAAAATATATAAATGTCAGAAAAAAATAGAAAAATGTCAGATGTAACAAGATTAAACATAAATCTAACTCAACTCAACTCTCAATCTTAATGAGAATTGTCTGTGTCCCTGAACTTGAAAGGATACCACAGTGGAAGCCATTACATAGCTAACGATAGACTCCTCAAAAAATCGTTAATTTTTCTCAAAATTACTAAAATTCAGCTCTACCCCCCTGTTCATTGTAACATGCCCAAATTCACTGGGGATGAAATTGGCCAGTTAATCCGCCTTTTTTCCCTGGAATCTAAAATCGTCAAGATAAAAATCAAAAGTTGGGCGCCAGTCATTTTTTGTTCCTCCGGAAGTAACAAGCCGGAATACCTTAATTCTCAAAACGGAAACGAACACCCAAAAGAATACAAAAAAATAAAGTCTCGAAAGAAAATGCCAGGAAAATAAATTACTCAAAATCTCTAAATTCAAGAGCAAAACCAAAATTATATTCAATAGAAAGATTATTAATACAAGGTTGAGAGAGAGATATACAAAATTAGGCGTGACGTACGCAGAGACCCAGAAATTTTAATTACTCAAAATCCTCATAATCTTGAATTTGGCTAAAAGGCACGAAAATAATCTCAGGCGAATATTCGCAATTCGCAAGTAACTTTTATTCCTTACCGGGGTGGCGATAAACGCATAATTCCATAAATGGAGCAAAGCTCGAGAAAATAACACCAAGATTAATGATTTCTCAGCCCCCATAAATAAATTTTGAGGCGCGGGGCACCTAAGATCCGGCACTGCTCGACACATTCTACAAGTGGAGGCTCACTGAGCATAAACCATAGCCACGTGAGAACTATCGGCTGGCACGGCACGCGAGATTCGAGATGAATTCTCTAAACGCACGAAACTGCACAGAATGTCGAAATATCCGAAACACTAGGGCGTGAATCGCATGATGAATTGTTAACGTTCGTAGACGTATTTAATTATTACTAAAAATGGCTGCAACAGCAATTTGAGGCGATAAAATAATCGCAGGAGAGAATGAGAGATAGGAGAGGTTCTCACCTCGGCGTTCAACGCACCAAGAGAATAAGAGATGTTCTCCGCTCGGTGTCCCAAGCAAGACTTCCTTAATTGATGATTTTAATCATTTGAAATATTCCCAAAATCGTTTCTAACTGATGACGTAACCGAAAATTCTCGAATGAGGCGTCTAATACGCAATTGAATCGTGTCGAACAATGAAAATTTCTAACGCGAGGCGCGATGTTCTCCAATGGATATTTTCCGCAAAAATGGGTCCATAGGCACCGATTCTGCTCTCCCGCACTGAGCATTGTCTAATTAATAATTAGAAGGCGCGGGAACGAACCTGTCACACACTCGTGACGCTAAATCCGCAAAATTAAATGGGAATGCATGGTAATGCTCACCCCAAATTTTCCTCCTTGTCTCCAAGCTGTATCTCAGCAAAATCTCCGACTCTTTCTCTCCTCTCTGGTCTCTAAATGTTTCTCGCACCTTACACTAACTCCTTGGCACACAATGAAGCCTCCAAAACTCGTAATTAACACAAAAAAACACTAACTTGTTGCACGCACCCGTATCTATACTGATGTCAACAAGGAACTGGCGGTTTCGCAGTATGGCGGGCGGGAACGCGGTTAGCGCTCCGTCTCGCAACTAAACCCTAGTAACTTTTTATTCCTTAGCGCGCAAAATATAAAATACGGCAAAACTGCAATTAATTTGCTCTCGAGTTGATGAACAGTTTTTCTCTTCAAGTACTTTCTTTTTAATTAAGGGCGCATATTTAGGATGGTTTTCTGACGGGATCCCGGGATCCCGGGATCAGAACGAATAAAATTACATAAATCCTGATTTTCCCCCCATAATTAATTTTGATTAATTCTTTAAATTTTAATTTTAATTTTCACGAACCCCAAGCAACCTCTAAAGCAACTCAGGAGTTCCTCATGGTTACACTGATTCCCTTCTGCCCTGTCACGGAAGCCCTAACCCTAACCTGTTCTGCCCCTTAAATCCTATAATTTGAGCGATAATATAGCAATTATTCCTACACCTATCCTACACATTTACCTAAGAATTTTATCCTAAATCTAATTAATTTTTATTTCTCGAGATTTTGGCTCAGCATTTGGCTATAATTCGCGATAATTCCTCTCTAACCCCAATGATTTTAAAAGTCAATATTTTTGGCGTGAAAACGCAATTTAATATTCAAAAAAATTAAGACGAAATACGCAATACAACCTCTCAATAATTTTGGCGTAGACGCAATCCAAATTCTCACTAATTTTGGGCATCAAAAAATGCACTTACTTCCTAAATTTTCAATGACTCTAAATCTCAATTCTGGGCTCTAATGGGTTTTTCTCTGCGTACTCACGATGTTCTAACAATTCTTTGGATGATCTTGCCGTCCAAAAGGAAATTCCCCAGATTTCTTTAAATCACGTACTACGCCACTTCGTCCTCCAAGTAAGACAGCAACTAGGACGTAAAAATATTCAAAATTAGATTAAAATTGTGAGAAAGATGATCTCTCTCGAAAACTCAATTTACCGATACGCGGCCGTGAGGTCAAGCTTGAGCAGACTTGCCTCCCGATACGCTTCACAATGTTAGTTTGAGCCATAAAAGAGAAGGAATTTCCCCGAATTTTGACAAAAAAAAGACTCGCCCTACCAATACTGTCACTATTCTCATTTCCGTCCGTACATCATAATTCTAACAATGTTCACAAACCATAATAATTCATGACATTGATCAGCTGATTATAAATTTTGCAGTAATTTCGCTTATAAATTTTTAATGAATCAAGATATAAGTCTGTACAAATTTTGCATAATTTTTCAGGAAATTCAAAGAATTTTCAAGACAAATTCGCGCAGACAAGTCTCTCGAGTTGGGCCGGAGTAACAGCATCGAAGTAATAACGTAGAAAATTCATGAAATTAACAGTGTCGGGGTCATCGCCAGGTTGAATATTCTTCCTCAAAATTCCTTGGTCATCGGCTGGTCGAGCAGTGGAGAGTTCTTTTCTCCATGTCCTTCCTCGGAACAGGGTGACCTGAGCCAAGTATCCCTAACAGCTGGAGACGTTGAGTCTTTGGTTGGAGACATCTTTTGCGTCCAGGCTTCTGGGCTTCTCCATGTCTCGAAAATTGTTTTAGCCTCTCGTTGGCCTGATACGTTTTGATGTTATAGATCTCACCATGACGAGGGGTATTTAGGGACATTATAAATATTATTAGTGCCGGAAGGATAAATAAACTTTCCTTCCCGACACTCGCGATTGATAGGAGTCTCCCAGAGGCTTTACACTAATTTTAATTAGACTTAGAATACGGACTTTTGACCAAGAAATAAAATATTCAAAAGTATACGACTCGGTTGACGACCGAGGTTGTCACAAACTCATTTGGATTGCACGATATTCGTAATAACATGATTTTCTCGAACCCGTAACATTTTTTCTCTTTTCTTGTTTCTGAATTGATGAGAGCAGTAAAAATAAAAAGATATTTCTGTTTGTAATTTTCTTGAATTTTAACATAAAGAAGACGAGAAAGAAGAAAGAATCTAACGAAGTGTGAAAGTTTCGTTTTGAGTTTTCACTAGGAAAATCATTTTCATGGCACTTGTCGATCACGACTTGCTCACCATTCATTTTTATACAAAATAATAAAAATGTAATCGTCAAATGTAACCCAGGGAGTATTGACTTGCTAGGGAGTACAGGCCACACACGCAGTAGAGTATTTTGGATGGGTCAGCCGCGAAATTTCGCATGCCATTCCAAGCGTCGATAAGCATCCCTCCGCACTGTACGTGAGGTGTCTATATGTTAGTTATTGGAGTTTACCCGAAAATGGATGAGGAAGACCAAAAGGTGGAAATAAGCATCCCAAAAGCAGTCTGGTTATATAAATCGCTCGAGGCACTTGAATCCAAGGCCATAAGGAATACTGCTCTATAGCTTGTGCTCAACCCATAGTCATCTCTTGCAATTCCAGACGTAAATCTGTAGACGGGGCGAGTGACTCATATAACAAATTTCATATTCAATCGGAAAAATCCAACTTGTTTTAAAACGTGAATGTATTCCATTTTTTAATGCTTTGCTCCGCTTTTCTCCCGGATTAAAATCCTATCCATATATGGGGGTGAGAAGTTCCCATGGATTGCTGAACAAGGCAAATGAGTAATCAGTTACGTTCTATCGAACTGCATGTATATTCATATAAAAGCTACACGAGTCATATTTTATTAAGTAAATATATAGTAGGCTCACATGACTACATTCCCCCATTTCTGGTTGGAAGGACGCCAGCAACTCAGGGGAATGATCGATAAAAATAAAAAATAACAACAGGAATTGGCAATTTCTGAGTGTGGTGAAGGGATTGTTGATCACGTGCACCGTTCAGCTGTCTTGCTTAGTTGTCCGGCATACATGTGGTCTCTACCCTGGCTTCATCTGTTTCTGTAGACTGTAGCAGTTGTCTTTGAGGTGTGAGGGTACAGAGAGTTTACAGTGATTGAGGAATCCGTGTAAGCCTGTCTGAATCATTCATTCCTTTGTTCGTCTGTTGTCGTTAACGGTAATTACATGTGTCGTCGATAAGGCATTATTCCTTCCTGCCAGGAATGGGGAAGTTCAGTCGTTTCAATTTGTGTAAAATTCATCGATATTGATGGAATATTCAGCCAGCGCATCAAAGTAGTGGTTGAGAATGAGTATTTTTGCGTACTGTTTCTCACACTTTCTGATTTGGGAATTGGTAATACGTACTTCACAAACTCTAAAATACCTACGAAAAAATCTTGTCCGGGCTTTTGGGATGGGGTTTTTTACTTGTGTGGTTGGGCAGTTTTCGCCTGCGACTCGAACGCCAACTCCACACGAGAAAATATAGTATATTGTGCACCATGGGAGGAGAACAGGGCATTCCAACCCGCGTGGGTATTACCGACCCGAGGCGAAGCCGAGGGTGGTAACCACGCGGGGTTGAATGTCCTGTTTCCCTTCCGCGGTGCACCTTGTTCTTTCCGTCATGGCTACACGGAAAAGTTCGATTTTTCTTCGTAAATGAAGGAAGGGATGTGGGTAATGTTATCCCGAGGATGCTCAAAAACAGTAGAAATCCGAGGGAGAGAATAGGCCACTTTCTTCCCGTCATTTGGGGAGTAAAATCGAACTGCCCATGTAGGTATGACAGAAAAGTATTTTCCCGAAATATACGATAGAGCCCAGAATAAATTACTTCGATTCACTTGGCACTGATCCAGAAGTATTTACAAACATGTGCAAAGAGCGATGTGAAGTGAGCTATATCTCAAAAACTAATTGATTGCCGTAATTCTGCCTGAAAGATTCGTGCTCAGGAGGCTATAAACTATAAATCCCATTCAATATTATCGAAAACAGAAATGGAAAAATCATATCGGATATTTATCAAATTGTTCGGCCCTTTGTGGGGGCTACTTATATCCATTGTAGGTTATGACCCGAAGGGATAAATGCCATCAATAGTTTATCGGTATTCAAATATAAGAGTTTATTAGTTACATGATAACATTTGACTGATCACAAAGATTACGCCTCTTACACGTCGGAGCCCGATTTGGGGCTACCCTCTGCATACGCAAACGGCCTCTTAAATACATAATTGTTTGTGTGTCATTACTTGGTCAGCATAACCCAGTTATGCTGGCAAGTATCACGCTGATAGTGCTGGATGTCCAAATACGGAACAATAATCTAATTGACCAAAATGTGGAGCATAACAAAATCGTTTGACCGTCGTTATTTCAGTGGTTATAATTCTGATTCATTAATTCAGTGTTTTGAAATGATCATTTCGCCTCATTCCTCGTCATGCTAACAGATGTTCTTTGTGTAATGTCGATTAAAATTTTGACGTGAAGGATATTTTTCTTGAGGTTTCAACATACTTTCATATCCATATTCTTCGATTAGTCATTTTGTTTGATTTATTGGTTCCGAATGGGAGCAATGCAATCGCCCAATCCGGACACAAAAAAACTCTAATTTTGCTTGAAAACGATGCAAAATCTAAAATATAAAAATCATTTGAAAATTTTTAAAAAATATCTGTTCCTGTACCCTCTTCGTCAGGGGTGACTTTTTAGTTAAGAAAAGATATAGGTTGATAAAAAATTCCAAAAAATTTCAAATTTCATCAGATAGTAGGTCAGAGTTGAGACTAATTCTAGAGCCAGATTTCACTCGACTGCTAAAACCATTTTGGAGAAATCTTCATTTGTTTATAAGTGAGTTCTTCGAAATATCTTCAAATCTAAGCAAGGTATTAAGTTGTTTTTTTTTATCTGTTTCACCATAATTAGATCTATTAAAGTCAACTAAAAATCGTAAAGTGGACCCCCGAAAAAACCATAGCCATTGTCACTTTTTTATCAAAACAAAAAAATGTTCACCCTCTTACCTGTGCAAAAATCGAGCTATTCATTTAAACTGCGGACTTATCCCTACGAGGGATCGGATTGAAAATCAGCTTGATTGTACCATTAATCTCGCTGATATTCAATTTTTCGGGTAAAATGATTATGTAGAATATCTCAAAATTGACTGCACTGAATTCGCTTTTGTATTGTGACGAGGCACTTTTTAGCCCCTCCCCTGCCCCCTAATGATGATTGTTTTACATATATAATAGATTAAGGATTAGGTTAAGGAAAAAAGGAATAAACCGACCACCGTTGGCACCCCACTCCCGAGATATCCCTTCCCCTTGCCCCGCGTTACCCCCGCCCTA